>NC_066876.1:543633-845324 GCF_022985175.1 Labeo rohita
GCGGTCCTGGGTGCCCGCTGAAGACATCCTGGATCCCTCTCTCACCGCGGACTTCCACTCGGCTCACCCAGATCGACCAGCACCCCGTGCCAGGGGTAGACCCCGGCGTCGGCCGCCTCCTCGTGCCAGGAGGCACTCGCAGGGGGGGGGCTCTGTCACAGGCACGGTCTCTGTGGCTTCCTCCATCCCGCACCAGCGGGAGCCTTCACCCGAGTACTAACTACATTTCCCATAATCCCCTACCTGGGCGCTCACTTCCGGTTCCGGGTGCTCCCGGGTCACTTCCTTTTCGGCGGCCATTTCAGCGTGCCTCGCCGGCACAACCATCGCGAAGTTTTGCTGGTCATGTACCCAACTCTGAGCGTTTTCAATCGGACTGCCTTTATCGTTACCAACCGGACTGTTAAACTCGTTTGTGATACTCTGCTGCCTGCCTTCCACCGACCCTCGCTTCTCCCTCGGACTATTGTTATTGATCGCCGCCGGCCTCGACCCCTTGCCTGGACTTTGACCATTCTATTGGATTTACCTTCACTGTCCCTGTCTGCTGTTGGTGACCCCCGCTTGTTTACACTGTCCGATTCATTAAAGCTGTTGCAAATGGATCCCACGCCTCACGAGTCTTCTCTGGCCGCGTCACAATAGCATCCCTTTTATCAGTAATAGTGTCTGATCTGATTGTAGTTTGTTGTTTTTACTGAATGAGAGATGGAGCATGCAAGGCAGCGATCTATGCCTTCATCTAATAAAGTTTAAAGTGTTAAATCACTGATAAGGGAAAATGCCCAAACATAAAGAGCGATCACTCAATCACAAATTTTAGGTATGTTAAGATGAAATATAAGGGTACGGAAGCCCACCTGTCTAGCAATGCATATACTTGGCATTAAGAGTGTTACTCTTAAACAATGCATTCTGCATTCAAGTATTAAATATTTGACTTCTGTGCTGATTCCTGTATTCAGCCATGTGCACTGATTGTCATAACAATGTAAGGATTTACACAGGATTTCATAATTTTAGCCAAAAAAATTCAACATCCCTGCTATAATAGGACAGCTGGCAACCCTATGATCAGGTCACATTTTGCAAACACATCATTTGACAGTTCTGCAGAAAGGCTGCATCATACGAAGGCTGCATATCTCAGCTGCTGTCATCAAACGTGGCTGAACATCGATTCACAAAAATAAACTGAATGAAAAGAGTCGGTACTGAGCACGTCTGAGTTTGAGGATGCAGTCTTGCTCGCTAATAGTGATTAGAAATCTGATTCGTTTCCACGAAAAGGTTCTTTCGGAAAGATTGTTTTAATGAACCAGTTCAAAAATTATTCAGAAGTTATTTTACCGTGGAACGGCCTTATATTGTCAACAATTTTGAGCACTGCATGACAGAATAGATCATGACATGATCGAGGGTCTGGATGCTATTTCCATCTTAAATAAAATGATATTTTTTAACCTTTCTATCAGCCAGTGATAATTCTGAAAGAAAACGCAGAGAGCACAGATCAGTGGTCAAGAGCGCATCTGATTTGACAGATAAACCACCAGCTCTTGTATAAGTGCTGTTGATACAACACTTCTGAAAAAAACAAAACAAAAAAAAACAAGAATCGACAGTGAGGAATCAATTTTTTGGAATCGAATCTCGTCGATTCCAGAACCAGGAATCGGAATCAGACTCAATTCCAAAACGTAACGTGTTCTATTCAGTTTTATTGATGACAGTCCTAATTAGAAAGACAAACAACTACCGTACATAATAATATAGATTAACAGTTGTGCAAAGAGCAGGTCTTTAAGTTTATATTTTTATAGTCAGTCTGTCTGCCCAGGTTTCTACTGCCAGTGCTGAGATGCCCAGTGTGAATGCAGAGAACACAGCAGAAATTACATCAGGCACAGAGAACACAGGACACGTTTCTCACATTGACCTTAAACCAGGTAACAAAATGTTTTTCTCCTCTGGTATAGCACTTTTTGTAGTAATTACAATTGTAATTGTGGTCATTTTAGTTGCAAACATGTAAATATAATCACTATGTCAACATAAAGCCCATGTTGACATGACTGTACAATTTGTAATAGGCCTGTGTTCTTACTAGACTCTTTGAGCAATGACATTACCTCTTGTGTGGACCCCTCCGGCATCCAAAACATAGCATAATTTGACACACATACAAAAAAAAAAAAACATAGCAGACAAGTCAAGATAAGTGGTGAATATATGTATATATATATATATATATTTATATTATGTGTTATGTCTAAAAAATGAAACAAAATTGTATCTTAAGTTTACATAATTGTATATTAATGGACATTTTATGCATACATACATATAAGTATTGATTTTGTACATCTTTTGAATAGTAAATTCTTCTTGGCTGTAATGATAGGTGTGTCTCCTGACAACAGTCACAGTCCTGATGAGATTTTGATGGCTGATCCAGGATCAGTGCATACTACAGCAGAGCAGAGCAACTTCGAGCCAACTGAGTTTAGCATTGGGGAGGTACAGTATGAGAACACTGACAATTTACACGCATTTTAAAAAAAATGAATTAAGAAAGCCAAAAATCTTGTAAAACAAGTATGGTTCTTAAAGTAGTCCACTTCCAGAACAAAAATTTATAGATAATGTACTCATCCCCATGTTCATGTCTTTCTTTCTTTAGTCGTAAAGAAATGTTTTTTGAGGAAAACATTTCAGGATTTTTCTCCATATAATGGACTTCAAGCTGAATTCTTGTTTTTAGTTTTTCTGGAAAAAAATGAAAAAAAAAAAAAAAAACGATAAAAGGAGCTGTTTTCTTATGTTTCTTCTTTCAATATTACATCTAAAAACAAATGAACAAATCATACGCAGATTCATACTGTATATCTTTAACAGAAATTTCTACTGAACATGGCACCAGTAGTTTATCAAATAATTGCAAAAAGCACTATAACGAGAGATATACCCAAATAAGTACTTTCAGCAACAAAGACTTTAGTAAATACAAAATTCTTGCTTTGTCATTGGGCATATGTTTGCCCATGGTGTGAGTAGCTCCATAAGAATCCACTGCTTCTCTGTGGTGAGCATTTGTGTTTGTTGAATGGGTCTTTCATACTGTGCAAAGAAACACCACTACCAACAGCTGCAAATTATTCATAGTGAATCTCATCTTAGTGTAAGAGTTAAATGAAAATGTGACATATGGATTGTCTCTCTGCAGGCTTATGAAGGTGATGTTGGCCCATTTATGAGTGTCAAACTACCTATTATCTTCACACCAACTATTCCAGGGGAGGCAAAACTGGATTTCCAAATCACATTTTCTCAACCTAGTTGTGAACCGGTATAGTTTTTACATAATTATAAACAGTGTTTTATATTTGCTTTAACTGCTCAATAGATTAACTTGACTTTTCTCCTTGTTTTCTTGAATGAATAGATTGTGGTTTCAGTTTGTGGGGTGGCAGAGAGCGCACCTGTGTGGGTGACCGAGTCAAATATCGACCTGAAAATCTGCATGTATGATCGCCTTTATCAGGACAGCATCAAAGTTCAAAGCAGGTGAATTGCACCATTTATTTATGCACTATTTAGGCATATATCTATTTTTGAAATTTGCAGTAAATTTGTGGAATTAATTTAGCTTAAAAAGTACAGCCTAACACAAGTCAGGAAGTAGCTAGGAAACTGGTATGGTTCCCAGGGAATGTGTTTTTTATTAAACCTGACACTTTTAATAAGTAGGGGTAAAAATCCTGATTCTAAATAAAGAACTAATTTCATATGTAGGAAGTTTGTATTATTAGGCTGGAAAGATGCTTTTCTAAAAATATTGGAAATGTGACTTTGAAATGGCCTTTCTTTGATATCAATAAAAACCTAGAAAATGGAAAACCAGGTCTATTTCCTATAGTGGCATGCACTCTATGTCTGACCTACAGTATGACACCATCTGTTCTATTACTCACTGATATAAGTGCTTTTTAATAAGCATGAAGTAAGTACAATGGATTTGTAATACCTATAACCGAGCATTATTAGGGCAATTTAAATATTCATTTGATAGCTTGAGCATTTATTCACTGATCAATTGTTCTAAAGCTGCTTCACTAAACTCGCAAGCATGATCAGAATGATCTGAAACTCTCAGCGTAGCTGTGCATAGTCTGACTTACTTAAAGAATTCCCAGGATGAACATCCGTTATATCTGCTTTTCTCGAACCTTGTTGCTGCAGGCAGTGCCCAACATTGGGTAAAATGGGTCACCTATTCTAGATCGATATAGATAGTGGGGGTACTGCATATTTAACAGTCTTACTGAAGTGCCATACGCAGATCTCAGTTGCTTCTTATGCGTAATATGTATGTAAAAAGCATAAAAAGCATGTGCTCTCTTTTGCAGGAAGAAAACGTTCTATTAAATGAATAGGAAATCATACGTATTTAATTAGAAAACATGATCTAACAAGTCAGCGTCTTTATATCAGAAGTATCCCTGTAGATTCTTACAATGCAAGGGTCTTAAGCACGTGAGCAGTTGTTTCATGTCGGAGATTTGCCCTGCTTATGAAAACAATATGTTGCTTTGTATATACATATACTGTACCTTAATAATGTACAGTTATTTACTGCTTACGTAATTTTGTCATAGTGTGTTTATTCGTACAGTAGGCTAACTGTAAATGTTTCAACAATGATTTTGTTAACAGCATTTTGAACCAGGTAATGCTGGTTCAACATATATACATGACATTTTTCATGGAAATAGTAATGCTAGTAAAACACCATAGAATTTGCACCATCTGCACCATTATTCAGAGAAACAAGACTGACTACATATGGTATGGACATGAATATTGGTACAGTAAAGACAAAATAGTTCTGTTTGCTGTGGAGTCAAGAAATCTGTAATTATGATTAAAAGATGAATATAAGACAAAACTACAGAATGTCACATTTTATTATTAGGTGATTAAACACATATATGTTTTACCAGCTAAGAAGATCAGCACTTTTAGAGTTCATCCTACTATCTAATGTGAGCATAAGTATTGCCTCTCAGGTCTTTCTAAGTGAGCAGCTGTGTCCTGTTGCATTCATTCTTCAGATATTAAAAGCACGAAAGGTGTCTTATCAGTTATATCCATTGCTTCTGAATTCTGAGTCTTAGAATTACTGAAGCTACACAGCAAGATACCTCTGACCAGCACCAAAAATAGAAAGGCAAGATTAGAGTTTGCAAAACCCAGCAGAGTTCTGGAATTGAGTTTATGGACAGATGAGACAAAGATGAACCTTTATCTACGTGATGGGAAATCAAAAGTGTGGAGAAAAAAGGAAACTGCAAATGATCCTAAGCATACAACCTCATCTGTAAAGCACAGTGGAGGTAGTGTCATGGCGTGGGCATGCATGGCTGCTTCTGGAACAGTCCCTCTCAATAATTTTAATGATGACTCAATGTATGATGACAGCAGCCGAATGAATTTGGAAGGGTACAAAACCATCTTGGCTACCAGTATATTCAAGAAAATGCCACCAGACTCATCAGAAAGTACTTCATATTGGATCAGGATAATAACCCAAAACACCCTGCCAGTTCAGTCAAAGAGTTTATCAGGGCAAAGAAATGGAAAGTCTTAGATTGCCCTAATCAATCTCCAGATTTAAATCCAATTGAACATGAATTACTGGCTGAAGAGGAGACTAAAGGCAGAAATGCATTTCAAAGCATGAGACCAAGAGTCTGGTGAAGTCTGTGGGTCGCAGACTCACTGCTGTGATTGTACACAAGGGATCTGCAACTAAATATTAGCTTTTAATTGTTTACATCTGCCCTAAATTCACTGTATTTATATATATATATATATATATGGTATATGGAATATGATGGTTCTCTCTGTTTACAGTATGTCTCCACTTTCAGTTTGTTTTTCTGACTGATCGAGAATGTGAATATTTGTTTTTGTTTTTTCTTTTCCTTTCTTTCTTTTTAGGGCCAGCACAGCTCTCAGATTGACATTCAAGGTGTGTAAAGAGATGAGGAACCACATGTCCATCTTACCTAAAACAGGATTTATCCAGGCCAAATCCAGCTTCAGTGCTCAGCTGAAATTTCTGCCCAGGTAGTCCTCAATAATATAATAGTAACCACTGTGCTGCTCCAAAACAGTTCTGCTATGGCTTTGTTTGGAACTATTTTCATTGGTGAGATTGAGCAAAAACACTGCCAGCAATACTGAGTCTAAGAAAACAATATTAATTTCTTGTTTATTGAACTGTTATATACAGTTGATATGCAACCGTGCAGATATTCGGGAAAAAACAGTACTCTTGCTTGTGTGACATTGCTAATCTATATCAAATGATGTAAACGTTAGACAAAATCCCATACAGGTGCATTTTTGCCCTCACATTTTGAATATTAGGGTCATAATAGGCTACATCACACAATCAGTAGTCATCCTGCTTTATCACTAAGCAGTCGCATCCAGTGTAAGATGACATACAGGTCTGTGCTGGGGCAGGATGCGTTGAATGCCATCATCATTTTTTTTTCCACAATTCATTGCAATTAACATGTTAAATCAATACACCTGCCCATTATGTAATGCCTGTTATTTGTAACATAATACCTCCAACACGGTTTCATTTAAAAAGTTCTGCTCATTACCACTAATTGCTTCATACATCATGAAGCGATGTGTGTTGCAAACACTACAAGAATGGATTAAGGGATTTGCTCAGAGAAAGTTAGAAAAACAAACAAACAAAAATAACCATAAACATGACAATTGTGAAGAATAAACTGTTTCATAGGAGCATCTCACAACATAAATACCTTGAACCATCAATACAATCTCCCAAAAGAAGCATGTGGACATTTAGTTGGAGCTGAATTTGAATGAGGCTGCTGAGATATTTTTAAACCTGAACTGTATCGTGGTGTGCTGCAGCGCTGTAGGCTCCTGAGAGAGAAGCGCGCGTGTGTGGTGCCCTTTTCCTCGCCCACATTTTTCATTTGACAGAACAGCATATTGATATCTAAGCTGATTTGAGGTCAGATGAAGCAGCATTACATGATAACAATTCATAGAACATTTTGTGGGCCTGACGTGCTGCAGTGGAGGAAGTGAAATTGCATTAATCTGCTTTAGAAAGCTTTAAAATGAAGATTAGGACAGCATTAACAGCGTCGGCACTCTTTCACTCATCTCTCTCTCTCTCTCTCTTGTGATCCAAAACCCACAGATCTGTCTTGACTCCTGCTTATGTAATACTGTTCACATGGCTCATTCTCACTGGAGCCTTTTGTGGGCCATTATTATGGGCTATTGTTGCACAGCTCTCTGTAATACTTGATTGTGATTGATTGACAGTATCCTGTGTTCAAATAATAATCAAAACGATGACAGGTTAATTGGGATCTTATATCTCCCCAAAGAGGTTTATTAAAGCAAAAATCCCCAAGAAGCTGTGGTTTAATTAAGCCCCAGTGCTTTTATAAAGTGGGGCTTGTTGCTTTTATAAACCATCCATTAAGTCAAAATTTACAGCAAAATCTGAGATTTTGATGCATTTTTTTGGCACAGTAAAACTGATTGCTAAGCAACACACAAATGCAGTGGTGCAGTAATACTGATGTAATGAGGTCACAGGTGTGTGTTTCTACAGTTATTTACAATGGCTTTGAAAGTGGCTCAACTAATCATAATCAAGAACCAGATATCCGAATGTCTGGATGATACACTATCTCCACTATTCTATATTATTTCAGGAGACTGGTTTAAGTTTGGCATTTGCGTAGCATCAACCTAGTGAAAAGACAAACACAGCGATTTAATACATCCATCTATCCATGTAAGATTTTGTTTAGTATACAAATAAAATTAGTAATGTCTTCTGAGGTAATTTTATTCATTTGCAAATGTAAAGTCACATAATCAGAAATGGTGTGAGTGATACAAGAGATATGAAAATAGTATTGGTGTGTTGCCATGGGAAACAGTTTTTTTTTTTTTCAGAAGATTAACCAGTCAGAATCAGAATATAACATATAATGACACTAAACTATATACTGATACTAAATTTTTCCTGTTTTAAGCATAAAATTGGAACAAAATGTAGTGAGGAGGATGTAATAAGATGTCATTAGTTAATACATTAGCCTACATCAATTTATCAATAAGCATGTTTTAAAATGTATTAAATATAAATGTTGAAATTAACTAAAATTCTTAAATGCTGTAGAAGTATTTTTCATATTTAGTGTTACATTAAGCTGCTGCAGCTGTTTACACTCGCCCGCTGAGAGACACACACACACACCGACTCACACTGTTTCCCAAGCGTCTGTGTAAATGAAGCTTAGGACTGAAAATTAAGCTTGTAAGACACTCATATTACTTAAAGTGTATGTTTAATGTTTCTTGTTTAATGATTTAATGATAACATTTAATTTTGAAAGCTCACTTTGATTTCTGTCAGAAGTCATATGCTCTTTTTGTCACGGAGGCTGGACGAGAAATGAAAGATTCGAGATGAGTCCCCTTGTAGCGTGACGGAATACTCAAACGCGGAAGTGCACGAGTGAGCAGGTAAATCACGCAGTTGGTCTGAGAACGCTCCGATAAGGAGTAGAGATTTCCACCAAGAAATCCGCGTTCTCACACGCACACAGACAGGTAAATAAGCGCTCCGAAGAGCAGAGAGTTTACTCACGTGAGATGAGATGACGATGGGACCTGACGTGGAGTCGAGCATGAACTCAATGTCTGGTGCAAAACAACACCTGCTTCCTGCTTAAATACCTGCGTGAAGTTACTTCCGGGTCCTCGTGACCTCACGTGATCTGGTACGTCTGACAGTACCCCCCCTCCAGGACCGGCACCCGACGGTCCCGGAACGGAGGATACCCGACGACGGTAGTCCTGGATGAGAGTGGGATCCAGGATGAACCGCCCGGGGACCCAAGAACGCTCCTCCGGACCGTAGCCTTCCCACTCGACAAGGTATTGGGTGCCACGGCCACGGGTTCGCGAGTCAAGGATCCGCCGAACGGTGTACGCAGGACCACCGTCGATGATCCGGACCGGAGGAGGAGCAGTGACCTGGGGAGACAGAGGGGAGAAGAAGACATGTTTGAGTTGAGATTGATGGAATACAGGATGGATCCGGAGGGAAGCAGGCAGCTGGAGCCGGAAGGTGACAGGGTTTAATCGGTGGGTGATCTTGTAGGGTCCGATGAAGCGTGGAGTGAGTTTCTTAGAATCCGTCTTCAGGCGGACCAACTGTTGGGCGGACGGGACATCAACCTCCGGTTCTTGATGTTCGAACACCGGAGGTTGGTACCCGTAGCATACCTCGAAAGGGCTTAGATTGGTGGCCGAGATGTATGCAGATTATTGGATAGTTCAGCCCAGACGAGGTAGCGCGCCCAGGAGCGCTGATGTTCACCCGCAAAGCATCGAAGAAAGCGCTCCAGTTGTTGGTTGGCCCGCTCCGTCTGGCCGTTCGTCTGAGGATGGTGACCGGACGATAGGCTGGCGGTGGTGCCGACCAGACGGCAGAAGGCCTGCCAGAACTTGGCCGTGAACTGGGGCCCTCTGTCCGAGACGATGTCCTTGGGAAACCCATGCAAGCGGACTACGTGCTCGAGTATAAGCTCCACGGTGGTCTTGGCAGAGGGGAGTCTGGTGAGAGCCACCAGGTGCACAGCCTTCGAGAAGCGATCCACAATGGTCAGGATGGTGTTCTTGCCTTGCAAGTCAGGGAGTCCAGTGACGAAAACGACCGAGATGTGACTCCAGGGGCGTTTGGGGATGGGGAGGGGCTGCAGCTCGCCGGTAGATGGTGAGTTGGTGGTCTTGGAGCGAGCGCAGATGTTACATGCCTGGACGTACTCCTGTACGTCTCTCCTCAACGTCCTCCACCAAAACGCCCTGCCGATAAATGAGATGGTCCTCTGGACCCCCTGATGACCTGCCAATGTGGAATTGTGCCCCCACTGGAGAACTTCTTTGCGAAGATGGTCGGGCACAAAGAGTCGCCCAGTGCGGGTTTCCGGTGGAGGGGGTTCCAGACTGTGACTCTGGCGGACTCTCTCTTCTAACCCCCACTGGAGGGGAGCCAAGATGATGTGAGGAGGCAGGACAGGCGCGGGCTCCGAGGAGGTGGTATCTCGTTGGTGTTGTTGGGAGATGGCGTCCGCTTTGGCATTCTTCGAGCCGGGCCGGTAGGAGAGGTGGAAGTTGAAGTGCTCGATGAATAATGCCCACCGCGCCTGCCTGGGGTTAAGCTGTTTGGTCTGGCGGATGACGGTGAGGTTCTGGTGGTCGGTCCAGATGGTGAATGGGTCGCTGCCGCCCTGGAGCCAGTGACGCCACTCTTCCAGAGCCCACTTGATGGCCAACAGCTCACGGTCCCCTACCCCGTAACGCTGCTGTGTGGGATTGAATTTTCTCAAGAAAAAACTACAGGGATGTAGTTTCTCGTCTGGACCACGCTGTGAAAGGACCGCCCCTACGCCCACGTCGGAAGCGTCCACTTCGACAACAAAAGGTTTAGCCGGGTTGGGATGGATGAGAACCGGAGCGGTGGTGAACATGAGACACAGTTTCTTGAAGGCTTGGATTGCTTCAGGTGTGAGTTGGAATTCTCCACGTGATGGTTTGGTAAGAGCAGTCAGAGGTGCTGCAGTTGCGCTGAAGCCCTGGATAAATCGCCAGTAGAAGTTGGCGAACCCCAGAAAACGTTGCAGCTGTTTGAGCAACGTGGGTAGGGGCCACGAGCGCACAGCCTCCAGCTTCTGGGGATCCATGGCCACACCCTGAGAAGATATTACGAAGCCAAGGAATGTGGTGGTGTGCTGGTGAAAGGCACATTTCTCCAACTTACAGTACAACTGGTGGGCCAGCAACCTCCGGAGTACTGCTCGGACATGCTGGGTGTGTTCCTCGAGCGTCTTCGAATATACGAGGATATCATCCAGATAAGCATAGCACCACCTACCCAGCATGTCCCGGGGAACGTCATTTATGAACTGTTGAAATACAGATGGACTGTTGCACAGACCAAACGGCATAACCAGGGTCTCGTAGTGACCAGTGGGGGTTATGAAGGCCGTCTTCTACTCATCACCCTCCCTGATGCGGACCAAGTTGTATGCGCTCCGTAGGTCCAGCTTCGTGAAGAAACGGGCACCAGAGAGGGCGTCCAGGGCGGTGTTGGTGAGAGGGAGTGGATGACAGTTCTTGATGGTAATCTGGTTGAGTCCCCGATAGTCAACACATGGGCGGAGACCCCCGTCCTTCTTCTTCACGAAGAAGAAGCCCGCGGCCGCCGGGGAGCTGGAAGGACGGATGGTGCCGGCCCGAAGTCCTTCAGCCACGTACTCCTCCATCGCCTGATGTTCGGTGGCCGACAGGGAGTACAGATGGCCGCGGGGAGGTACCGCGCCCGGCACGAGATCAATAGCGAGATCGTAGAGTCAACAAATGCGTTGGTCACGATCCGTCGGTGGCCCATGAGGATTGATACCTGAAGGAGCAGCCGGGAAACAGCGGGATAGGATTTGATGGTAGCGGAACCAGATGAAGACCTCCCCCTCTTCACCTGGTCTGGCCGTTTCCCGGACGCAAAGGGCAGATTGCACGGTGGTGATCTGGGGAGGCGCAATAGGCACATAGACCTTCGTGGTAGGCACATAGACGCTGCGCTCGCCCTGCCTCAGGTGGTATAAACGGGAATCCACCTCCACCTCGCTCTCAGGGTGTTGGAAGGCGGCCCTGAGCTGGGTGGTGAACTCGGGATATGAGTGCGCAGCGATCCCGTCAGCTTTCAGGACCGCCGCAGCCCACTAAGCTGCCTGCCCGGTGAGAAGGGAGATGAGGAGAGCGATCCTGCTGCGATCGGAGGGATAACGTGCTGGCTGGAACTCAAACAACAGTGAAAGGTTAGTGAGAAATACATCACACCGGGTTCCGGACCCATCCCATTTGTCCGGAAGTGCGATCTTAGGTTGAAGGGCGGGACGGACTGGTTCTGCGGGGGCAATCTGCGCAGCAGCCAGGTCATCATAGTCCGATTGCAGGGCGGTGAGGTCGGACTGGAGGACCCCGCACTCCGCCCGAAGACCCGCGGTTTCGGCACGAAACGCGTTGACCTCCGCCCGAAGCCCCACCAACTCCTGCCTCAGACTAATGATTTCCCCCGACTGCTGCTGGATCACACCCCACAATTGCTCCAGATCCACCGGGACCATTTCGGGACCAGACATTCTGTCACGGAGGCTGGACGAGAAATGAAAGGTTCGAGATGAGTCCCCTTGTAGCGTGACGGAATACTCAAACGCGGAAGTGCACGAGTGAGCAGGTAAATCACGCAGTTGGTCTGAGAACGCTCCGATAAGGAGTAGAGATTTCCACCAAGAAATCCGCATTCTCACACGCACACAGACAGGTAAATAAGCGCTCCGAAGAGCAGAGAGTTTACTCACGTGAGATGAGATGACGAAGGGACCTGACGTGGAGTCGAGCATGAACTCAATGTCTGGTGCAAAACAACACCTGCTTCCTGCTTAAATACCTGCGTGAAGTTACTTCCGGGTCCTCGTGACCTCACGTGATCTGGTACGTGTGACACTTTTTGTCTTTCTCATTCTCTGTGTGTGTGTGTGTGTGCGTGTGTGTGTGTGCTGTGACAGAGCTCATGTGAATCAGACACACTGACAGCTGTGCTTCCCCAGTGCTGCTAATTATGTCGATCTACTGAAACAAGATCACAACACAGCTCTCACTTATGTTCCTAAGTTAGCATGCTTTATAGATACAAATTGTGTGTAGCTTATAAAGCTACATATTATATAATATAAAATATTTTTTCTCATACTCTGCATGAGAAAACTACTCTATAAAAAAACTACTGATACATTCAAATAAAAAAGTCTATAAACACATTAAGTTTACAAATTAAGTCAAAAGTAAAATAATTGCATAGAGTTCTGTAGTGGTTCTTTTATGTAGCACAAATTATGTTGTGAGTTTTGGTCACGTCATTTGAGGTGAGCGTGAGAATGTTAGGATGGAGACACGAATCATAGATAAATTAATACTAAATGAATACAGTGAATGGATAAAGAAATATAGATGAAAATATAAACTAATAAGATGAAGAACCTTAATACACATAAAAAAAAAAAAAAAATCAAGATTATTTGTTATAAGCTGACATCAGCTATACAACATCTAACGCAAATGAAATAATCTTATACCGACAGTGTAGAAGGCCAAGGTGTCTGTAAAGTAATTTTCTACATGGAAAATGCATCTGTATTATTTTCTCCCTCTCTGGGAAAGAGTCAGAAACTGGTCACTCTGCTTATGCCTCTCTGGCATGGGGACTCAGCACATGCTACAGTTTTTGTTGTCTCGCCAAGTGAAGGCTCAAAATGTCTGTTAATGTCTATTTCCTCACAGAAGACTCAGAAGGAGGAGTAGCTATTGAATGATTACTTTTATCCCTTTCCAGTAATGAGGAGATTGCACTTTGGTATTGTTCCGTTCCACTGCTGTGATTGGCTGTTGACATCAGAGGTGGCACACACAGTGTGACCCACTACTAGAATACTGTTGGCAACATTCTAAATGCTTCCAAACATGACTGTCCTAAATCTTTAGAATGAAGATGGATGAAGGACAGTTATTTCCTATAAAACAGCATGTGGACCAATAAGAAGTCCTCTGCTTTACCTGGTACTGGTTTCCTCATCCTCCCTCTTAGAGGTGTCTGGCAGTTGTCCTAGCAGCCTTATCTGATTGTGCTGGACATTTATTTGTGTCTGTCCAACAAACAATAAATCGAAGGTAGAAAACCTTTGTCCACTGTGGCAGTCAGAGAGAGCTCTCGCCTTAAAACAAATCTACAACTATTTTCTTACTTGTAGATCAGTACATAAAATACCTGCTTCCTCTAATCTTCCTTATTGACTCATGTTGGGTAATTGACTCTTCACAAAAACCCGCCCTCCTTAGTTACTGCTGCTGTGTCCAACAAGCAATCAGTACGATCAGTACTTTTACTTTTAATATGCATAATATGAGTATTTTATGATGATGGCATAATATTATTAATATTTTATACATGCATTTAAAATCAAGTACTTTTGCACTTTTACTGAAATAAAAATTGGAAAGCTGTATTTACAGTTTTACTGGAGCTATATTAGGGTGTGCATATTTTTACTCAACTGTAGTTGATTTGCGTACTTTGTTCACCACTGTGTGTATTATTGTGTTCAGCTTATGTTAGCTAAAAATAGCTTTTTAGAGCAGAGGATGTGTCAGGATGTATTCACAAGCAAGATCCAATCAGATTCCTGTTTGGGGTGTTTGTTCCATCGACAGATGGGCTGTGTGGCGTCCCACAAAGCTGTTCCATAATGCTGTGCCAAGCCAATTCAAAGAGCGCCACTCTGACTGACTCCATTAACTCAGAAGAAGCAGTTCCTGAAAGTCTGTGACTGAAAAAGCACTTAAACAGCCAAAAATGAAAATTGTTTATTCACCCTCATATTGCTCTGTACTGCAACTCCAAGAGATGTATTTTTTTTTTTTTTTTGTTCGGTTTCGTTTTGTAATGATTTCGACTCACTGACAACAAACCATTTAATCTGCTCAGAGTCAATGTAGTATGATCATAAAAAAGTGTGTGAAATGCATTGGAATGTATTAAAGAAAAAATAGACAAAACAAAATAATTTGCTTAACCATGATACAGAAGTGTATGCATTTAGAAAAGTATTCGGTTTAATAAATACTAAATATTTAAGATCTTGAGGAGATCATGACAAAACCATTTTTAAAAAAATCTTCTCTTTATAGACAGAGCTTGTATGCAGATGCCAAAAGGTTCTTCAGTAAGGACACAGGAGTTCTGGAGGTTCCCCTGACTGTACAAGTAGCTGATCAGGTAGGACGTCTCATCCTCAAAGTAAGGATATGTTTCAGAGCTGCAAAGGTATTGTGAGTTTTTGCTAAGGTATTGCTATGCGGTTGCTAGTGTAGATACGTTACACATGTGTTTTAATTACTGAAAACTGATTTTAACTGATCATTTAATATGCTTTCCACCATTTCTTGCATATTTTTTTGTTTGTTTGTTTTTGTTTTAATTACTGAAAACTGACTTTTAACTGAATCATTTAATATGTATTTTCCACCATTTCTTGTATTTATTTTTTTTTACAACACCAGCATTTTTGTTTCGTTGTCCTTTTTCCAATTTATGAACACCTAACAAGGCTCACACAGAAGAAAAAAACCAAAATTACATCAGCATCATTTGGCCAAAGTGAGCCACTGGCTCCTATAAGAAACCATAGAATAAACATGTTTTATTACAATTATTTTAACTCAAGTACATTTCTAATGAAAAAACTATTTTTACTTCACTACACTGGGCGACGCTTCTCTAGTTACTTAATTTTGATGAAATACATGTTAAGAAATTGCACTGAAACTGATATCTTTTATTTATTTTTGTCCTTTTTATTCAAAATATTATTATTTGCCAGAGAAATCAGTCAGCGAGCTGTAGTGCACCTTCTTTGATGGCTAATCTGAACACTTCCGTTTGGTCATTGCATTCAAAAGCTGAACAGAATCGTGTGTGATTAGTTATAATGCGCAACGCTGTGGAAGCACGCCTGTCTTTGGCTCAGCGCCAACCAGCGTACGCAGATTTTAATTCAGCAGCTGAACTGATGTGCTGCACACACTGAAGGTTCTAATAACGCCAGTGTGATTGTATCAAATATAAAAATGTTATTTAGCTATTTTTTGTCTTTTGGGAGATGCATTCAAAATCCACTTGGTTAAAAAATCTTAAACACTTCAATGGGCATTACACCTCAGATGAAAAGTATTGATTGTGGAATTACATTTACAGTAGATTTTCTTATGTTGTATATTATATATGTTGTATATTATGTATATTATAACCAATCACACACATTTCTGTTGTAGAATAAGTTTATAAGGCATTAATATGTGCTTATCTAGTACTAATAAATGGCTTGTATTCTAGTAATATGCATGCTAATAAGCAACTAGTTAAGAGACTGTAAAATAAAGTGTTATCGACTAAGGTTATTTGAAGTATTTGATAGTGAGGTGAGGCTGCTGGAGAGGCTAGAAGAATCTGGTTATGTGCCAGCACTCTGATTTGGGCACAGGTTTGGGATCAGTAAGAGTCCTGGCATGAACGAGGTCTGACTGAGGAAGAGGATGGGAGATGAGAGATGAGATCCTGCTTTTTGCTTTAGCATGCTGAGATAGAGGGATGATAACCAGTGTCCAGTTCTGAGGATTATGGGAGTTTACCTAGTGCTGTCATTGCACAGCTCTGTTATTCATTCTGTTTTTATCAACAAAGTAAAGTGGCGTCATAACTGCTAATGAAAAAGCAGGCTCTAGTTGTGGCAGCATGAGAGAGGTCAAAATTTGCCATGGTTTTATTGTAGTAAAAGTGTGGTAAATGTTTTTTTGATTTGTTTGTTTTTTTGCTGTATTGAATACCAGTTGTATAACCACAGTTTTACTACAAATACCGTGGTAAAAATATGGTTAGTGTAGCAAAACCATGGTTAATTTGTGGTTACCATGGTTCAACTTTTAACCACTGTTTTCTGGTTGTATCTGTAGTAAAACCATGGTTAATTTTCGTAAGGGTAAGACCAAATTAAGTGCAGAAATGGTCTATTTCGTGCACACAATGTGAATAAACTACAGGTAAAGCTGCCAGCTGTGTGGACATCAACAGTATCATTAGCAATTCTATTTCATAATTAATACTGATATGGACTCTTATTGTCAAGATCTTAAGTCTGTGCTGTTTTCTGTTGATGCGTGACCTTCATATTATTTGTTAAAATCCTTCAAGGTCTCAGGGGCTGCTGGGCGGGAACAGCCGGAATGAAAATTGTGATTTAAATGTAAACTTAATTATTTGTTACCAGCAAGTTGCAGCACAGATGAAAATAATTTATTTGCAGCAGAATGAAAGTTTAACCCCAAAACACTCAGCACACTAGGAACTAGAAAATAGAACAACTGATATTAAAGTGAAGTAATATGATGTCAGTATTTTTATTTGAGGATCAATCCTCCAACGTCAGTATTGTAAGAATTTATACTTATCTGCTTACACATGCGTGTTTCAACTGCTGAGACTAGCATATTACTGACAGGATCAAGAACTGGTAGCCTGGTGGAGCTTACAATTTACAAGCATACTACATGTGGGACTTGTATGTCATGTCCATCGGTCCAAAGAGGAGGATGCAAGGCTGAGCACGACTGGGTATATGCTGAAAATTCACTCGCTCTCTCTCACTTCACAGAGCTGGTGAGCAGCACATGCTGTTACACTTGCCAAAGGATGCTGGGAAAAGACATTAACATGACTATGAATTAAAAAAAACAACAACAAAAAAAACTGAATAACAGGAAAAAACTGAAGAAAAAAAAAACAGAAGTTGCATAAATGTAATTAAAGTCACCATGAAATCAATATGAACTATTCTTTTTTTAATGGAATGCTGCAGTGTTTATAATAAGTGATTCAGTAGACATTTTTATTATTATTATTTTATTATTAGCTTTTTTAAATTATTTATTTATAAAACATTTAGCCTTGAATGTATGTCACATGAAAATCCAGACTTCATAATTGTACAGGATTGTTTAGAATGGAGTCCATTGAATAACATTGCTCATTGTGCTTTAACTAGGTGAGGCCTGTCCCGTTTACGGTCCATGCCGTCATCACCAGCTCTGATCTGCAGTTTAACCACACTGAGGTGGACTTTGGACACTGCTCCATTTATGAGTCTGCTCAGATTACAGTGCGTCTCACCAGCTGTTCCTTATTACCTCAGGAGTTTGGCTTTGTGGGGAATCCTAAGGTGAGCACAATATTGAGTGCACACACTTCATAAAACTCACAAAAACCACGCTAATGCTGATCTCAATCTTCTTCCCTTAAATGTATAGTATACCCAAAAAAGAAATTATTCACTATTTTAGTCATTATTTATTCAGCTTGATGTTGTTCTAATGCCATATGTATGGGATGATATTAGACTCAAAACGATTAATAGATGAACGCACAATTATCCATGTACTGGATCAATTTTATGCATGTATCTTACAATGCACAAACAAATGCATTTCAATTTGAGTCTGTGGAATTCGGGATTAAATGATTGTGCAGCGATTTGTACAAATAAAGACATGTTTACACATAAAAAAATGTTCTGTTCTGCATTAATTTATCATAAATTGCTCATGCAAAAAGGAATCAGTGCATTTGTAGATGAGGTGACATGCGTGCATTTATTGAGGTCTTGCTCGAGTCAATCTTGTTCCGTTCATTTGGATTTTGAGACTTCATTTTAGCAGTTTACAGCATTTCACGACGCACTGAATAACAATGAACAAGGCCCAGTGCAATTCATTAACGTGTACACGATTCGAAAAATTCGCAAATTTGCGTCACTACACTAATGTGAAAAATGTTATAATTTGCATTAAAGTATCACAGTTTGTGCATGTGGCGATTAAAATGTTCATTTGTGGATCAGATGACATGCATTCATTCACATCTCTTCTGAATCGATTCTATTTGATTCATTTGAATTTTGAGACTTTCGTTCCGCCCTTTTAGCCTTGCCCAGTCCACACACACACAGCTCGCGATCCACACGCAGCTGAGCCTAAGAAAATCGGCGACCACTAGATGGCGCTATAGCCCCAGTCACACGTGCGCATTCCATTGTGTACGCTTTTATGAATGTTACATTGTGTTTTATTTGTTTCTTTTTGGTTTGGCTATTCTCCCCTGCCTGTTGAAATATAGTAAACATGTTTTATTGAACTTGTTCTAACAGAATAACTTATATTATTTTTGCCAAACAAGAACTTCGTCATGGCACCTTTTTTTCTGTACTTCAATGGCACGTTGTCACTTATTCCTTCCTTGTATTATTATTATTATTATTATTATCATTATTATTATTACTATTATTATTTTTATATATTATTATTAAAGTGTTATTATAGTCACTTGTTTAAGCCATTAGTAGGCTAATCACACTTTTATATTAAAGTGTGATGCGATCAAGGAAAGCCCAACGTATGGTGAAATTTAACCTTTTATTTGATACCATATGAAAGCTGGGTTCAAGCCCTTTTCAAAACAGTTTTTATTTCTTTTTTTTTTTTTTTTTTTTTATCTATTTCCGTAGATTGAACGTAACAATATGACTATCTTAAGTTGGCTGATATAGATATGATTTTCAGGAATTGAATTTTGAGAAAAACGGGTTTAAAGTGAGACGGCTTTCACTTTCACTTCACGGGTTTAACAAGAGCTGTCTGTCAAATCAGGAGCGCTATACTGCATCATTACACAAATAGACTAACGTTTGTTTTCCGTTTTTTATCATGGCCATAGTCTCCAAACTTTTGATCACCACTTGTATGTTTAGATAGCACGAATAATGTAGCCTACCTTGAAGTTTACATTTAGAAAAATGCGCGCAGCCCAACTGTTCACTGTGCATAAAAGTTCACTGGACTCTTCCTCTTTAGTAACTTACTTCATCCTTCATTTCTGGATGTGAAATAGTCAATTATAATAAGACAAGTAAGATTAAGTGAGCAGCTAAGTTACAGTACTTAAGACTGCATTGTTGTGCTCCGCCATCTCACAATATGAAAAATAAATAAAAACCTTGCATGCGACATATTTTTCGAATTTCCTGAAAACGTCCCAGCGCTTTCCCAGATCGCATCACAATTGATTATATTAAACCAATTTATTGTTTATTATGTAAATCTATTATTTATTATGTAAACCAGGGCGACAAAAACGGTCTTCTTCACATGTAAAATCATCCTCTTCAAACCCATAACATACACTCTCTCATTACTGTAAGTCGTATGAAATTTCTCTCCTACTGCGAAGATGGCGAATCAGAGTCATCAACTTCATCTTTGCAGCCGACACTGACTCAGAAATCAGTTTATCAAAAAGTACATGAAATATGTTACAGCTATTTTTTTCCTAGACATTCATTGTCATTCCTTTAGTCAGCAAGCTTTATTCGTCCGCTTGAGCGCGGAACAGGCTATAAAAGGCTCACTGGTTTAATATAGTATAGTTAATTTAATATAAACGTGCGATTACTAATGGCTCCAACGAGCGACTACAATAGCACTTATAATAATAATAATAATAATAATAATAATAATAATACAAGGAAGGAATAAGTGACAACGTGCCATTGAAGTACAGAAAAAGGTGCCATGACGAAGTTCTTGTTTGGCAAAAATAATATAAGTTATTCTGTTAGAACAAGTTCAATAAAACATGTTTACTATATTTCAACAGGCAGGGGAGAATAGCCAAACCAAAAAGAAACAAATAAAACACAATGTAACATTCATAAAAGCGTACACAATGGAATGCGCACGTGTGACTGGGGCTATAGTGCCATCTAGTGGTCGCCGATTTTCTTAGGCTCAGCTGCGTGTGGATCGCGAGCTGTGTGTGTGTGGACTGGGCAAGGCTAAAAGGGCGGAACGAAAGTCTCAAAATTCAAATAAATCAAAAAGAATCGATTCAGAAGAGATGTGAATGAATGCATGCATGTCGTCTGATCCACAAATGAACATTTTAATCGCCACATGCACAAACTGTGATACTTTAATGCAAATTATAACATTTTTCACATTAGTGTAGTGACGCAAATTTGCGAATTTTTTGAATCGTGTACACGTTAATGAATTGCACTGGGCCTTGTTCATTGGTAGTTGTGTGTGTGCGTCGTGAAGTGCTGTAAACTGCGAAAATGAAGTCTCAAAATCCAAATGAACGGAACAAGATTGACTCGAGCAAGACCTCAATAAATGCACGCGTGTCACCTCATCCACAAATGCACTGATTCCTTTTTGCATGAGCAATTTATGATATATTAATGCAGAACAGAACTTTTTTATGTGCAAACATGTCTTTATTTGTACAAATCGCTGCACAATCATTTAATCCCGAATTCCACAGACTCAAACACATGCATAAAATTGATCCAGTACATGGATAATTATGCGTTCATCTATTAATCGTTTTGAGTCTAATATCATCCCATACATATGACCTTTTTTGTGCGACAAAAGGAGAAATGTAAAATAAAAAAAAAGTTCTGTTCGGTTTTATGTATATATATATATATATATATATATATATATATATATATATATATATATATAAATATATTATATTATTATTATTATTATTATTATTTATTTTTTATTTTTTTTTGGTGACAGTGAATCAGCTCAATATATAGGCAAACATGCAAAAACATCTGAGCATGTAAGTATTTTGCCCAAATTAATTAAATTGAGGGCAAAACACAGTAAGGCAAAATAATAAATACACATCAGAGGAAATAAGTTGTCTGGTATCTGTGATCTGTCCTGTAAAAGGACTGTTTGGCTCAACTATGCTCAGATTTACAGAAAATCTGAAGAAATTAAAAAGATCAAATTTCAATCAAAAGAAAAAAAAACTCAAATTCAAAAATTGAATCAGTTCTGATTATGAGATTCAGAGGCCTTGAAGATATAAAAATACAAATATGTTTTTTTTTCTATCTCTTCAGTTTATTGACATCCAGCCTAATGATGGTTTTGGCACTTTGCTGCCTTCACAAAGCATGGACATTTACTTGATCTTCAGTCCGTCAAAGGCAGGAGAATTCAACTTCATACTCACATGCAAAACAAGCACAAACAGGTAAGAAAAAAAATATTACATGAAATTTATTACAATATTACATATTGTGTTATTATTTTGCATTAAGAATTGTCAGATATTAAAAAATGCAAAATATTTAATTTATTTAAATTTAAATGTAATTTAAAAAGTAATTCAGTGAAATGAGAGCATGTCAACAAAATAATGCAGAGCAGTTTACCATAAAAAGCTGTCTTTTTTTTTTTTATATATTATTATTTATTTTTTAAGAAACTTTGTTGTTTGAGACTCATTAGAGGTATAATGTGTTGTCTATCATACAGTGATCACAAGCTCTGCATAGATTAAACAGACGTCCCTGTTTTTGGTGACACCCTGCAAATAATACATGTACTGTATATGGCAAGCAAGAGGAACACTAGACCCTTTTTACTGGGGCTCAAGCCCCAGTGAAATACCGCTGTGCCCCTGTAAAAAATTGTCTGACAGTGCAGATTACCACATATCTAACTGAGAATCATTTTCCCTAATATGTTTTGGCATCATATGATCAGTCTTCTTCTCTTAATAGCTTTCCTTATGAAAAAGAAGTTTATTCAAGTATGCTATTAGTATACTTCTTTTAAACTAAAAATACGCTATATGCTGACAACTTATTACTCTATGTTACCAATCCAATTGCATCTATTCCTGAGTTAGTGTGTCTATTAGATGATTTGGGCAAATTTTCTGGGTGTAAATTGAACTTAGAGAAGAGTGAATGTTTACCTATAAATCAGTCTGGCCAAAAATTAAAAGAGAATGACATGCCCTTTCATTTGGAGAGTTCTAAATTCAAGTATCTTGGTATTAATGTTACCCTTTCTTATTCTGCCTTAAAGTCAGCAAATTTTACTCCTTTAGTTTCATATATGAAGTCAGCTTTTTCAAGATGGGCGGCTCTTCCATTATCTCCACTAGGCAGGATTAACGCCGTAAAAATGTATATTCTCCCGAAATTTCTTTCTTTACCTCTTTCAAGCTGTTCCTTTGTTTCTACCCAAATCTTTCTTCAAGAATATAGACCAGTTAATCTCCTCCTTTATATGGGCAGGTAAAACTCCTAGAGTTTCCGAAATTTTGCTCCAAAGAAGTCAACTAAGTGGAGGGCTTTCCTTACCTAATTTTATGTATTATTATTGGGTGGCAAACATTCAGAAATTGGTGTTCTGGGTACAAGCCGCCTCTTTACCATGGTGCAACTTAGAAGCCAAGTCTTGTATTTCAACATCTCTCCCTGCTATGGTGTTCTCTTCTCTCCCCATGTCCCCTCCCCATGTCCCCGTCACTGTCACAGATAATCCAATAGTGTGCGCTTCTCTCAAAATATTCTTTCACGGTTGATGTCTTACCTCGACATCAACCGTGGCTCCTATACATAATAATCATCTCTTTCTTCCTCCTTTTTCAGATTCTGTATTCTCTTTCTGGGAAAAGAAAGGTCTGAAATGCTTTGAAGATCTTTTTATTAATAATGTGTTTGCAAATTTTTCTGAGTTATCTTCATTATTTAATCTGTTCCCTCTCACCTGTTTCGTTACTTTCAAATTAGGCGTTGTGCCTCCTCTCTGTTCTCTGGGTTTCCCTCCCTGCCTTCAAGGTCTCCACTATATATATACCTCCATATTTATTTATTTATTTTTAATTATCATTATTTGTAATTGTTTTTTTGTTTTTTGTTTCTTGTAAATGTTTAATTGTCATTTCAGTCATGCTAAGTATGTTGTATGTTTTTTCTTCTTTTTTTTACATTTATTTATTCATGTTTCTGAATCAGCTTGGAACCTCAAAAAAAGGATACAAAACTATCACAGAGTGATAGTGTTCTGAGGGCATACGATAGGGTTTGGTGACCTTCGCTGTTGATCTGCTGTTGACTCTGTGTTCAGTGAGTTTGTGTTACAGCATTGTGACAATGGATTATTGTGACATAATGCTGCAAATGTAATTTAGAGTGGTGGAGGGGTATGACAAAGTTTTACTATAGTTCACACATAAAACAATTGTCTTCATTTTAGAAATCTGGTCATCTTAACTCTCTGTGAGCAAGTCAGCTGCCTCTAAACTGCAAAATGTAGCTATATATATTTCCCATAACTATTATATAAAGTTGGATAAGATATACAATAGAAATTAACATGATGATGTTCAGTAAAGCTGCTTTGAAACAATGTGTACTAATGAAAGCACTATACAAATATTTTTAATTGGACAAGTCTCAGAAAAGTATATTCATGCGTTCATGCTTTAATCAGACTTGGGATCATTTGCAGAAGTCAAAAATAGTTCAAAAATATACCTCTCTCTTTTCCTACATTTAAACAGGTTAATGTTTGAAAAAGCCACATGGCAAGTTGGTCTACCCTGGTCACTAGAGCTAGATTTAAACAGCATGGTACGTTCATGGAAAGTTTGTGTGTGTGTGTTTGTGACAGAGATAAGAATACCCAAAAATAAGAACACAAGGCTTTAACTTAAATGGCCCCATCTAGTGGCCAACAGTCCAAGCTATGCTAGAGTTATGCGGCTGTATTCACAAAACATTTATCTTACCAATAAGAGTTCACCTAAATAGCAGTAAAGGTTCTAAGGGAAGAGCTTCCTAATAAAACCTATTCATAAAGCTGCTCACAAACCAACGTTTACTAAGGAATGGGGAGAAATCTTTAGCTAAAAGAAATGCACGTTGCTTTGCTCACAGTGATTAGCTGATAGGGGATGGGTCTCTGTCAGTGATTGAATCTTAAACAAGTATATGTTTAGCTAATTGTCAGCCTCTTACACATCTGCAACAGTTAGCAAACATGCATATAAGCAGCCTTTTAATTAACTAGAACAGTCATGGCTGATTGTTGGACTCCCCTTACCAAAAAGAAGTATACTTCAAGTTAATTTTAGTAAGTATACTTTATGTAGTAAGTATACAAATATCAGTGTATTAGTAGTATATTTGTAAGTGTACTATTTAAATACTCATTGGGACTAAATGTACCCACTTTCTAGTATATAAAAGCATACTTTTAAGTATATTTTAAGTATAACAGTAGTAAACTAGTAGTACACAACTATGTACTGTAACTATACTAAAAGTGAACTTATAGGTATACTGAGAGTTTACTAATTAAATAGTATTAGTGACCTTTGAAGACTCAGTAAACAACTAGATTAGTAGTTTTATACTGTAAGTATACTTGTAAGTTTTCTTTGTGAACTTTACATCATACTTTATGTCCCTATTTAGGTATTAATTTGTATATGTTTTGTTATATGAATATCTGAACATACAAAACATCAAAGGAAAGAACAGGGTATCTGCTTGTAAACAAAAATATTTTATTCTAGCTTTGTGCATTCTTTTTTTTATAAACACCTGAATGTGGGTACGTGTCCTAAATAAAAAAATAAAAAATAAACAACATTTTGAACAAAAAGCTAAAAAAAAAAAGACTATGAATTGGATTCAGCAAGATAATCAAACGTAGATGGAGTCGATCAACACCCCAAAGCTCAACAGTCATTATTAGACCCATTATATAGGGTCGTGAGTCATGGGGCATTTTATTCCATAAAGTTACACAGTTTTGATGCTGTTTTATGTCAGATGATTGTGTTAGATTACATGTGGAAGCATCTGTTGTTTTGGTTTATTCCTCGTTTGTGTTTCGGAAATTCTGTACAGAAGATGTGTAATAGCTCCCCTGTATAACAATGAAAATAAGGATTCTTGCAGCACAAGTACAGCTCAAATATATTTAGACTTTTTCTAAGTACTAACAAAGTCCGTAAAGCCTGCAGTCTCTAACAGCAGTTGTAGAATACCTCTTGGAGTAAGGTTTACCTACACAGCTCTCCAGCTGGCCTGCGTTACACACATGGTGGTGAGAGAGAGAGGGGCTTTGAAACCCCACCTGTTCTCACCTCAACTCTGACCATAATCTGTGTGCTGCCTTTGCGAACATGGCTTTCTTTCCTCAAGAAGACGTTGGGAACTTTCACATCACTCCTATGCTATTTACTGTTCTAGTCTAATAAAAAAATCAGACAAAGGAAGACCATCCCGAAGACCAAGAATTGACCATGTGTTGTTCAGTTTCTCTTTTATAGCCTGGCATGCCAGGGACAACATTCTGTTGCCATTGTCAATCAGAAATTGCATGCCTGAAACACCAGTTATAGTCCAGTGTTTTCCAAATGAGTCTTGGAGTCCCCCCAGCAATACACATTTTGTATGACTTCCTCATCTCTCAGACATGATTTAACTTGTCAGCTCATTAGTAGAGACTGCAAGACCACAATTGGGTGTTATGCCTATTTAAGTGTTTGTGAAAGAAGTGCATCTTGGTTTGTTTATGGTTCCCTGTCGAGGGAACTTTGAAGCTGCTTCATGGTTTTGACACTATGAAAGTGTCTCCAGGTGTGACCCGCATCTGAAGCACATGTAGAAACAAGCCAGTGATCGTTGGCAGACAGAGTCCTTTGACCTCGCATGGAGTGACTGTGCATATATCACGTCATCAGCTTTGTTGTCTTCAGGAGCCACTTGTTTGAGTGCATGTTGAAATGCGAAGCAAGGTAAAGTGATTTAAAGGCACGGTAAGTGATTTCTGGTAGCCAATGTTGATATTTGAAACGTGCCCCTACCCCAAAAAGGTCTCGCCCCTATTTTGATAGCTCCGCCCCACACATATGTACGCAACCCAGGCAGCGATTATGGCAGAATCTGCTGTACCAGCCGCCGATCGCAGATTAACAAACAAGCGAACATGACACACAAGCATATTCAAGCAAAAGCTAGCATATAGTAGTTATGTGAAACAAAGCAAAACCAATGTTACTCATCTATCGAGAAGAAAAAAAGCAACTTTGGTGTCCGATCGCAATAATACCGAACCGATACTTCTTGCCTTATCGGGGGGACGGGCATGAGAACTGGGATTGGGAACCGCTGCCTTATTGTAAGCCTTCTTCAGACGTTTTCATCTTTTGTGTTTTATCCGCCATCTTTATCTTTCTGTTGTTGCTCGGCTAGGCTAAATGCCCATCCTGACTCTCTCCTCCCCATCATGAGTAGACACGCCCCTTACTGCTGATTGGCTACAAGTTTGTTTTGGTCTTCGGCCTGACTCAGTTTTCTGAAGCATTTTTGAAAAAATACATACCCTACCTTTAATGCCCCAGTCTCTCCCTTCAGACTTTTTTGTACTGCTGTTGAGACGGTGATGTGTGTTCAGAGAGGCGAGGGCACAGTCTGCAACATTCAGCAAATACACTCCTTGCAGGTTCAAGTTTCACTTCCTAAACTGTCCATTTCCTCACACAAGTTCCTGGAGATCGAGACAGATGACAAAAGTGGCCGCTCACCCCCCTTCGTCTGAGCACGGGGTAGTTGCAGTGTACTAGAAAGAGGACGAAACAAGATCTGAGGAAGGTGATCACAAAAAAAGGAAAGTAAGACTGATAAAATAAAAAATGTGACTCTTTCACTTTCAGTTGTCATCCCTCCAGCAACCCCCTTTTGTTCTCAGCTGCACTCCCTCAGTCACAGCTGGAAGTTTCAGGCAGCAAGGACAAATGAGGGATTAGTGCTTCGTAGAAGTATTGGGCACAGTGAGATGAGGTGATCCTTTGGCTCATGGCCACCCTTCCTCTGATCAGTTGGAGGCGTTAAACAGTTAAACTTTTGCAATGAGTGGACGTGGTGAGATGATGTGACTTTGCTTTTTCATTTACCCTCCCTCTAGTATAGCTGGAGGTTATTTACAGTAGGAGTGGTCACGATAAGGTAATGCAACCGCTTTTGCTTTTTTGGTTGTCTTTACTCCATCACACCTGGAGGTTTCATGCAGTAATGACCGCATTGTTCTTTTTGGGTACCCTCCCTCCAGAACTGCTGGAGGTGTTAAGCAGTTGGCCATGAGCAATAGTATTGATGGTGTTTGTATCACTATAAATAGGTACTATTATATACCATTTCTCATCAGTCCCCCTCCAGCATGTCAGCTAAGAGGTGTAAACATGGTTATTTTGTTTGCACATTTCTTGAAGATTTGAGGGGAATGTGTGGGTTGTTAGAATGTAGTGGATTTCACTATATGCTTCCCACATCATCATCATCTGTGGTTCCCTCCTGTGAGGAGGTGATTGTGCGGTTAGGCACTCTTCCTTGGCGAACTCATGGTAGCCATAGCAACCACTGCTGAGATGTCTATGTATGGAGATAGAGCAGGCTTATCACATCAGGAGACCGCTTTCTCTTTTGCCTGTTCCTGTGTTGTGCACTGAGAGCAGTGCTTCAGCATGTTGAGAATAAGAATCCGTGTTGGTATGCTCCCCTTAGGGGTGGTAGGTGATGCTGAAAGCTTTGCACATTTCTATATTCACTGGTAAAATACTTTCTGTTTTCTCCCTTCACCTGCCCCTTCAGCACTATGTTGGAGTGTTACTATTGACATTTAGTCAGCCTTTTCACCTATTGGTCCATGGAGCTGGATGGCTGGGTGCATTATCACGCTGCAACATGAGGCGATGGTCGTGGACGAATGGCCCCAAAATGGGCCTCAGGATCTCGTCACAGTATCTCTGTGCGTTCAAAATGCCATCAACAAAATGCACCTGTGTTTGTTGTCCATAACATACGCCTGCCCATACCATAACCCCACTGCCACCATGGGCCACTCGATCCACAACTTTGACATCAGCAAACCGCTCACCCACACAACGCCATACACACTGTCTGCCATCTGTCCTGTGCAGTGAAAAGTCATCCGTGAAGAGAACACTTCTCCAAAGTGCCAGACACCATTGAATGTAAGCGGTTGCCCACTCAAGTCGGTTACGATGATGAACTGCAGTCAGGTCGAGACCCCAATGAGGATGACGAGCATGCAGATGAGCTTCCCTGAGACCGTTTCTGACAGTTTGTGCAGAAATTCTTTGGTTGTGCAAACCGATTGTTGCAGCAGCTGTCCGGGTGGCTGGTCTCAGATGATCTTGGAGGTGAAGATGCTAAATGTGGAGGTCCTGGGTTGTTGTGGTTACACGTGGTCTGCGGTTGTGAGGTCGCTTGGATGTACTGCCAAATTCTCTGAAACGCCTTTGGAGACGCATTATGGTAGGAAATGAACATTCAATTCATGGGCAAAAGCTCTGGTGGACATTCCTGCAGTCAACATGCCAATTGCACACTCCCTCAAAACTAGCAACATCTGTGGCATTGTGCTGTGTGATAAAAGTGCACATTTTAGAGTGGCCTTTTATTGTGGCCAGCCTAAGGCACACCTGTGCAATAATCACCTGTGAGGTGGATGGATTATCTCGGCAAAGGAGAAGTGCTCACTAACACAGATTTAGACAGATTTGTAAACAATATTTGAAAGAAATAGACCTTTTGTGTGAATAGAAGACTCTTTGATCTTTAAGGGCATCCCTAATGCATGAGAGACTTCAAACTAATCAGCACCTCTTCAATTCTTGAAGTGAACTTTTGCACATTTGGTGATTAGATGAACTGTTTTGGAATGCTGTATTAAACTGAACATGACGCATCTGGACGCTGCACTTCTCATCCTGTGCGCAACCACCTTTAGGCGCATCTCCTTCAGACAATACAGTTCATTACTTGTGATGTAAGCGTCCCTTTTTACACACGAAATCATAGGACTTCTATCTGCCGATGATCATTAGTGTGTTTTATTTTATATTAATGACATCAGAAGGTGTTTGATCTGCCAGGTCACATCTGTCTTCCCTGGCATTATCAGCTGTTGCTAGGCCTGGGACCAGATTCATGAAACATTCTTAAGAAAAAAGTTAAAACTGACATTTTCTTCTTATTTTCTTTCTTAATGTTCTTATTTTTTTTCTTAAGATTGTTCTTAAGACAAAACTTAAGAAGAATTTAAATTCTTAAAAAGAATATTCTTAAAAACCATCATAAATAACTTCTTAAAGTTAGGATAGCCCCAGACATGTTTTAAATCCCAAGTAGTAAGAACGATGTAATGAAGTCATTTGGTTATTTAAATTAAATCAAACCATTATATTTAAGCATTACAACAATACTAGCTACATACACTGACCAAAATTATAAACACAACACCTTTGTTTTTGCCCCCGTTTTTCATGAGCTGAACTCAAAGATCTAAGACTTTTTCTATTCACACAAAAGGGCTATTTCTCTCAAATATTGATTACAAATCTGTCTAAATCTGTGTTAGTGAGCACTTCTCCTTTGGCGAGATAATCTATCCACCTCACAGGTGTGGCATATCAAGATGCTGATTAGACAGCATGATTATTGCACAGGCATGCCTTAGGCTGGCCACAATAAAAGGCCACTCTAAAATGTGCAGTTTTACTGTATTGGGGGGTCGGGGGTCGGGGGGTCCGGGGGTCCGTAAACCAGTCAGTATCTGGTGTGACGTTTGGTGTGATCTCAGTGTATAATACATAGAAGTACTAACTAAGTATTAATACAGATGTGCACAAGTTTTCTGAAGGGACAGCGATGACAGGTCATGATTATGTGTAAAGTGATTTTTTTTGCTGAATTCAAAAACTAGTCAGATAGGGAGCTCGTTTTTAATTTTCGCCAACATAATATGACATAATCTTTGGCAGTATTCAGCGCATATGAATGGAATCATACACAGGACACATGTACTGTAGAAGCGTTCACTCGGAAGAGAGTGCAAAAACAGCACAAAACTCAATGAATCAGATCACTGCAGCTTAAGACAAGCTCTTTGAAAGTGACTATTCAAAAACATGTTGCATTAAAAACGCAAAGATGAGCGCCAGTCAAGCTGGTCATGATGAAGATAGTGTGCACACTTATTATGATTATTAAGGCAATCTGCAGGAAGCACAAAATCCTTAAAATGTGGGTTTATCAGGGTCTTCATTCATGTATTCAGTCAGATGAAGACTGTCATTTTCTTCTGAAGAAAAAATTAAGATGTTCTTAAGAACATATTTGAGAACAAGAATTGCACTTGAGAACATGGAATTTATCATAAGAAATTTCTTGACTTATTTCTCAAAAAGATTTTCGGCCCCTGGTCCTGTCAAGTTTGGTTATAATATTCAGCAAAATGTCTCTTGTAAACATGAAGATGTAATCGATTCCCAGTGCTTATGTTTATGACTATATGCTGCATTATTATGTCTGATTACTTGATTTTGCTTGTATTTATTTGAAATATGCTTTCTGTTCTTGGCTCAGAGACTTCTTGTTATCTTGTCATGCGACCGCCATCCAGCCTTCTTTGAAACTCTCTGATTGTTTGGTTGAGTTTGGAGGGACAGCGGTGGGGGACCGGACCACTGCAGTACTGTATGTGGAGAACCAGCAGCCACAACCTCCACCTCATATCAGCGCAGGGCTTAAGGCTGCAGCCCGGCTCTTCACCTTCTCTGTTCCGGAAAACTCTGACATCACCATCTCACCTACTTCAGGACAGGTACTTCCTGGACAGGTATTGCTAACAACTGCTGCAGTTTACAATTTGCTTTACTATCCTATTAGGCGAGATCGGAGATGGTTGTCACATTTTGCTACAGTGAATATTCTCATAGAAGGTGTATTTTTGTCAAATTATGTATAGACATATACCTTAAAGGGGTCATCGGATGCAAAGTTCACTTTCACATGTTGTTTGAACATTAATGTGTGTGGCAGTGTATGTACAAATCTACCCTATAATGATAAAAATCCATGCAGCGGTTTTTAATTCATCTATAAAAATAATATACCATTTTTCAAATTGAGCCATTGTGACATCATACCAACAGAGGCCGCTCCCACGATAGTTGATTGACATGAGCCTCTTACCAAAGATCAGTTGTAACAGTCCGACCTCTTTGTTTCGATGCCGGAGCAGGGATGTAAGTAAGACAAGAATATCTCCGATTGAGCGATTGAAGTGTTGTGTTGCTGGATGTAATAATGAACATAGTGGTCGTCATTTACTCCCGACATCTGAGCCACTGAAGATGCAGTGGATTACGTTTGTTTGTGAAGGGAATGCACCTCCCGATCTACATATATCGTATGTGTTCGCACGAATCATTCGTGATCCAGTTTCACTTACAGCAGGAGTATAAGGGTTTTTTTTATGAATCTCTGCAATCACCTTTCCTAATAACATGCTAGTTAGCAAGTTTCACGGCTAAATGCACTAAATGCGGCTAAAGTAAGTAATTTCTCACTCCACAGAGAGAAGAGAGGGGCGGGGCGAGCAGAGCTCATTTGCATTTAAAAGAACAATCCCTCAGAATGAGATGATTTTTGCAGAGCTCATTTTGACATAGTAAAAAGGGTGTTGTTTTACACTACTATTGAGAATTTTTAACCAAAGTAGACTTTTATAGACTTTTCATTAAGACTTGGCATCCGATGACCGCTTTAATATTTGGACACAAAAAGTTACTGAATATTGCTTCACTTGGAAAATATACAGTTCACTGAACACTTAAATAGGTAAGTACACTACTGATCAAAAGGTTGAAATAATTAAGATATTTTATGTCTCTAATTTATTTAGAGACATTTATTTGACTAAAAATACAGTAAACAATGATATTGTGGCATTACTTTTTTCTATAATTTAAAATGTGATTTTTTTTCCTATGCTAGCAAAGCTGAATTTTCAGCAGCCATTATTTATGTGTCACATGATCCTCAGAAACCATCATAATATGCTGATTTGGTGCTCAGGAAACATTTATTATTATCAATGTTGAAAAGAGTTTTTTGTGTCTAATATTTTTGTGGAAACCATAATACACTACCATTCAAAAGTTTGGAATAAGTAAGAAATTAATACTTCAACATGCCATAGGATTCATTCAATTGATCAAAAGCCCTCACAGCTCCAGCTCCATTAGTACGGACATGGATGAGGCTGCATCTGAATGCCTTTCACCCTGTTCACTCTGCTCTTAGGGGTTCTAGCTAGAGTTCACCAGGAACAAGTACTGTACTGGCCCGACTCTGGTTATGGGCCTACTGTATTGCCTTCTTCAATGGCTCTTTATTGGAGATTCTGACCTGGGGGGACTCTCTGCTCTGGGCTCGATTCTTCACCCTTTGCTCAAAATGTAGAAGCTGTGGGGTCAGCCCCTGATGGGTACCAACTCCTAGATTCCAGTTCCTTAAATGAGGTTTTTGAGATCATCCTAAATCCTAGAGTTCCTTCCACGAGGGAACTTTATGCCCTAAAGTGGTGTCTCGCTGCATTATGGTGCCCACAGCAGCACAACGACCCAGTCCACTGCCTGGATGGTTCAGTGCTGGAGTTCTTGGAGGAGCGTCTTTACGCTTAAAGTTTCTGACTCTCAAGGTGGCTTAATTACTATAGTTTTAACTTAACATAAAAGAGTAGCAGACTTGCAAGCCCTCTCCCTTGCCTCATCCTGCTTGGTTTTTGCCCCTGGACTGGCTAAAATTATATTGTAACTGAGGCCTGGTTCCTAAGGTGCCTTTCTCGACTGCTGATTCAGTCTTTACTGGCCATGGGTTTAAAAATCACAATCTTACTGTTCAGTCTTTTCTCATTTGCACAGTGAGCTTCCTTCCTGGGTAACAGAGCCCAATCTACTGAAATGGAGTGTGCATCTCTTGGGACCACAGGCGTAATTTGTATGTAGGATGGGTTGCTCATGTCCCCACCTTCTATATTTGTCTAGCACTTTTCATCTTATTGCGCTTGAAAGGCCAAATGCAATTAAATTTAGAGAGATGGTTCCAATGAAAATTTGCTGTTAATTTACTTACCCTCAGGCTATCTAATATGTAGGTGACTTTTTTCTTTAGCTGAACAGTAAATAAGATTTTGTTTTTCTTAGCAGTTTATACAAAGCACGTCTATGGCTGCCGGGTGTTTGAGCGTCAAAAAAAAAAAAAATCAGACAGGACCAAATCAATACTTGAAGTGTTAAGAAATGAAATAATCAGACTGTATAAAAAAAAGAATGTTATTTGCAACATTATTACCTGTCTGTGTGTGTATATATATATATATATATATATATATATAGCGCTAGATGTCTGAAACCAACAGCATTTGTCTGGAGACTTATGGATTTTTGGCAGCATGAATGGAATGGTTCTCCTTTACATGTTTGCCCTGAATTTTTTGTATGAAAATAGACCCAGCTCTGTTTATTTCAGCGTCCATTTGTGTGCCTTCACAGAAGTGTCTGGTCCAGGTTACTTTCAGCCCAACACTGTCTGACGACGTCATCAGAGCAGAAACTCTTCGCTGGAGAGAGGAGTGTCATACTGACACCAGCAACTGCCAATATACAGAAGCTGATACCAAAGTAAGGAGCATCAGAATGTCCAGTGCAATCATGTCACTTCTTACACAACATACAGCATTAACAAGTGTTTTAATTTCCCTGCTATCTTTGTTCATTTACAGAGTAAAATGGAGGCTGCATTGCTTTTGGTAAAAGATCACGGCAGCAAAGTAATGCCTGCAAATGGCAGCCCCATCCCTTCCCCAAACCCAGCAGATATTCAAGCAGGGTATGCAAGTCAAACAGTCTGTGTTTATGATATTGGCACACTTTTCAGGGGACAGTTGAAAATATGGTTATATTTATATTGTTTCTTCACAGCTCTTTTGAATATTTGGCTGTAAAGGCTTCACTTTTGCGCTCTTTTACTGAACGCCACGTTCACTATGTTATATCCTGCTTCACCTCTTCATCAGACATAGTGCTGGAGACATCAGAGGAGCCCAGATACAGGTGACATGAGAATAAGATTTAAAGATGGACTGATACATAAAACAAAGCATGTTTTTCCTTCAAAACCTCTTCAAATGTTCATGAAGAAGTTTAAGGTTCACCAAGTGTGTTTTATGATGTAGTGCTATAAAAAGTGTATCGTTAGATTTTCAGCCAAAACCTATGAATTCATAAAAGTGACCTTTTGTAAACTCAGTGAGATAAAACCTTAATGCATTCATTAAAGAAGGTTATGTAACATATATTTATATAAATAATTGCCCCTGTGATGTCATGTGGAGCACCATAGGATATGAAAGGGTGCCTTCATTACACAACATCAACTTTGTTGTCTTCAGAAAGCTGCTTATGTATATGCTGAGTGAAATAATGTGTTTATAATGGCTGGCTATGGACACAACCTGTGTGTTGTTTGTCTGGGTGTGGAGCATGTGCTTTCAGGACTCTAGGGTGCTGGATTTGCTTATAGTAACCGGTTCTAGGTCAGGAAGCTTCACTCCCGCTTGATTGTTTTCTCGAGTCAAGCATCTAGTTCTAATGAATGGGATAGTTGAGGTGAACAATTTATCTAGGTCTGCCTCCTCCTCCTGCCATAACCCCTGTGGAGCCTATGATTTGCGCTAATGCCAGATTTAGGCTGTTTGGGTCCACAATGGGAAATCATTTGTGGTCATGGACATGAGCAATTCATGTTGGGTCATAAATGCCCTGTTCTGGTGAGCCTTCCTTTTCTCCCAAATCTGCACACAGAGGTGTCAGATTCATAGAAGAATCCCTTTTCAGCCCACATGGCTTTTTTATAATTAAAGGATGCTCCGGGTTGAAGAGAATTTAGCTGTAATTTAGTTGTAGATGGTTTGGTGTGTGATTCTTTTGTGAAGGCTCTTAAAAGTGTAGAATGGATTTATTCCTGTCTGCTGACTTCACTATCGAAGCTTTGATACTGTTCATATGATCAGTGTTGTCAATCAGCCAGTTAGTTTTGTCATGACATAATGTTCTTGTGACTGTAGAGTCAGTCACATAGCTCTTGCGGCCCAGGGACAGGTTGCACCAGCTAGACATAAAAAAGCTGGGTGTAAGCCCTACGCTGGGCTTTTTTAACGTCCAACTTTACAATAAATATTTACACCTGTTGCACCAGCTAAAACTACAATCAGGCGCAACTACGCCCGGTGTAGAAGATGCGCGTCCATGCAAACACATTCTCCCGCAGTGATAACTGAGACGACATCCACACTGCAATTGCTGCAACTACTAATATAGAACTGAATTGCTCAGGACATCAGAACATGTAAAGCCAACGCAAAATAATTTCAATGAGTAATTACATTTTCTAACAAGTCCGCGTTTTCACATGACAGTTTTCCTTAGACTAACACTAAGAATAAAGGCGACAGGTTAAGTAAAATAAAATAATTGTAATACAGTGCTTCTCTCTATTTTTTCAAGCTGACAATCGAGTTTATGTACAATGATCCTTAGGTAAATGTAACTTTACGTGACAATTGTGCATTTTAGCCTACGTTAAGTATTTCCAAGCATTTATATTGTCCAAGCAAGATGTCAAATAGAAATATTAAGGGAATAATTTAAGACAGTTATATACCATTATCAGGATATGGTAAAGTAGATTCGTCTCTCGTTGTCTCTGAGAGAATATGTGCCGTTAATGCAGTGTTAGCCATTGTTTGTTTGTTTTTTTACTTTCACTACTTACTTTCATAACTCTTGTGCAAAGTTTGTGTTGCTTGACTCCTCCCCCATAATATCAGTTGTTTATAGGCCACATTATCCTGCCCAAAAACACCATAAACATTACAGTTGGCATCTGCAATAATTAAGTAAAAATGAATCATGTCCGAGCAAATCGTGACTTTTCACTTTACACCTACCTTGTCTAGGCGTAAAATTTAGTCTCAGACGTAGCACTACATGTAATCTACAGAGATTACATGTCCAGTTTACTTCTGTTCATGAGAATCTTTACATGATATGAGTAATTATCATTACAAATATATTTCACAAAAATATTGTTCGCTTATTTAGGAGTAAAACTTTTTAAAAGGAAAAAAAATACTGAGTGAGCCTTTAAAATTAGATCATTGAAATTAAGTTTTAAATAATGACAGTTTCTGTGAAACAGACAAAAAATGCAATGTTGCAGCATTGTTACAGCCCAGTTCTCACTGAACTCAAACGTGTTGTGCAGCCCACATGAGACGCTCTATCTGGAGTTACGCTGCCCAGCCATCAGACCAGCTTTACTGCTCATCTCTGACAGTGGACACAACACCATCCACTTTAATCAGGTGGCAGTAGGTAATACAAATTTGACTATCTGCTCAACTGTAGTTGCTGTTTCCGCTTTTATTTTTCCAGTTCACTTGCAATTGTTTTATCCTTGTAGGTCAGAAAGTGTTGAAAAAGGTGATAATCCAGAACATTTCTTCAGAGACTGTAAAGGTATCTTTTGCAATCCTTTACTCTATTTTTTACTATCCTGTACTCTACATGACCTTATCACCGTTTCATGACATTATGCATTCTAACAGAAGCATGCACATATACTAGCTTGTAATGTTCATCTTCTTACGCTGCAGCTTGTGGCTGCCATCTGCAGACATTGAGCTTGCATTTAAATAGTTTGGGTCAATGTTTGTTGTAATCAAGTCTTGCAGAAACTCTATACCTCCCCTAGCTCCACCAGTCTAGATCTGCTACAGGTAAATATGAAAATATATCAAAGTCACCATGATATGACCATTCCTTTATAGAATGTTGCTATGTTTATTATAATTTATCCATGCACATCATTATATATTTGTTGATTTGTGCCCTTGTAGTTTTTCAATCAAAGACATTAATATGCCCCACGTTTTTTCTTATTCAATAAGCTATTTCACTCTGACATACTGTATGTCAAATAAGAAAGGAAATATGTCACAGTTTTCATTTCATGCTAAATTTAAGTAATTATCTGGTAGGTATTATTGTGTAATGATATATGGTATGTATGTTCTAAGTTCCAAGTTAAACTTTATCAACAACATTTGTGGCATGATGTTGATTATAAAAGAAAATAGTTTGAACACATCCTCAGTTTTAAAAACAAAGGCAATAAATGGTTTAGGCAATAGGCAATAAAAAAAGGCAATAAGCCTTAAAAGTGTGGAAAACAATTTTCACACAATACAGTACGCAGTCCCATTTAAAAAATGATAATTCAAGCAAATGTACAGCTCAAATAACACGTTTTTACAAGCATCACATTTCTGCTGTTAACCTGTAGACTTCACTGTTTAAAAAAACAAGCCTTTGACCAATATCAGCCTTAACCTGATTTTAGCTGACGTCATCACTGCTGGATATGACTGGGCCGTTTTCTGTGCTGAATGCCATGCGTTCCATCGGTCCTGAAGATACACACACGCTCCTGATCGCATTTACACCCTCTCTACCCAAGAAGGTAAGCACTGCTGCCCCGCTTCACTGTTAGATAGCTACTGCCACTCACGCACAGATGATAGCAAAAAAAGTGTTTCATATTATTCTCAGTATCTAAATTTAAGGCCCTGCTGCACCAGCTGATTGTAAAATAGACACTTAATGTAGATGCTTGATTAATTATTTATTTATTAAATAGAATATTAATAGCTACAGAGAAAATAGGTTTAACTATAACAATTAAACGTGCTGTATTTACAGGAAAAGTTTACCCAAAAATGAAATTTGCAGAACACTCATCTAAGACCTAGATGAGAGTTTTTCATCACTGGAACAGATTTGGAGAATTTTATCATTACATCACTTGCCTTACATCCCCTGATTAAACTATAATTCACATGGCTCCAGTCCGTCGGTTAATGTCTTATGAAGCAAAAAAGCTGCATGTTGGTAATTAATAAAAAAAGCATTAAGACATTTTGGGCCAGTTTGCACCAGTGCAAACCCCTTTTCTGGAATTACAGTACTTTTTACTGTCAGAATTGACTAAAGATGTGAAGTGAAAAAGCAATGAAAAGGTTTGCACACAGTCATTCTTGCGGCTAATCTTATAGACCTGTATTTAAAACACACAGCTTTTTGATTCAGAATACTTAAATTGATGGATTGGGGTCGTGGGGAATCACTTTAAATTATGATGTTTTGATCAGTTGTTTGGGCTCTCATTCTGATGGCACCCATTTACTGCAGAGTATCTGTTGGTGAACAAGTGATGTAATGCTAAACTTATTCAAATTTGTTTTAATGAAGAAACAAACTGATCTACATGGCCTGAGGATAAATTTTTATTTTTAGGAGAACTATTTCTTTACACAATTGGCTGAATCTCACAAAATCTACAAGAAGAATTGCTTTAATGCCTATTTTACCCCAAATTTTGACTTCACAGTTGAGGGTATGTTTATATGACAACAGTGTACTAAAAACTGAAAAATTTATTCCTTGCTTTTTTGGAATTTTGCACATAGAAAACCTGTTTTCAAAAGTTTGCATTTTCAGGTCCCCAAAACACTGCTGTTGTGTAAATTAAGGACCAAAACTCATAAAAGGTTTTTCAGATTTAGTTGAAAACAATGTGTAAACGCCCCCTAAATATCTTTTGTTCCCCCTCAAAATATATATCTTTTTACCCATTATTCTCATTATTGTAATACAAACTGTCTTTATTTGGGTTTAAATATGACCCAGGCATTTTCTCTACAGGTTTTGTGAGATTCAGAGAAACACCAGAAAACACTCCAAGATCTGTATTTCCCCAAAACTGTCTTTGAGCTGATGCTAGTATTCATATTATAAAATCATTTTTGTTTTGTCAGTATTATGAAACTCTGGAGGTGAGCTGCAGACAGATGTCTCTGGAGCTCACATTGTGTGGTGAAGCTGTAAATCCCATCATCACCTGCTCAAATGAAGGACACATCAACTTTGACTATGTTCCTGTGAACGAGAGCGCCTCACAAGTGTTCAGGGTAATGACTCTACAGTACATTGCCATATCTTTGTGCACTGATGTCACATTCAAAACACTGACTGAGAAAATAGCAGATGCCTTTACTTTTGACAGACAATGCATTATGTAAAAACAGTTATCAAATTATACTCCTCAGAAAATATTTGCAAAAATGGCACAGTGACATCTTGTATCTTACACTGTACATTGTAAGGACATTGTACCTGTAAAAGATTCATAGTAGTACCCTAAGGTGCTACTCTAAGGTATAAATATGCAACTTTTAGGGGTAGATAAGATGTCCTTTTTATTCAAAACTGCCCGCTGTTGTACCACTGAAGGTACAATTTTTCACATTTTTCTAACAGTGCAAAATGAGCCACAATGGGATGAATAGTGTCAAATTCATGCTGCAGTTCAACACTAGAGGTCACTGTCACCAAAGTATAATTCTGTTGACTGTGATTCTGTGCAGTTTTACAAGTTATTTCATGTTTATCGTAATGGTTCCTCATTGTATTGCCCCTGAAGTATGTATTACAGGTACAGTAGCAGGCCTGTAAAATATCTAGTCACTATTGAGCCAACTCTAGGACTGTATGTACTGTAAGTCATCAAGCATCTGCTAAATGAATAAGTAAGCTAACCTGTCTAAAGTCTTGTGTCTTTATTGTATCAGCTGGAGCCGGTTGCATAAAAGGTTAAGACTAGTCTTAAAAGTTAGTAAGCTAGGTAATATAATATATATATATACCGGTAATATATATTTTACAGCACGAACGAGACATGAAGCAGGCGGATCCATCTGCAAGATTTTATTGAACTGAGACATAGACATGGTCATACACGGGCATGGGTCGAACACTGGCAAACAGATTTACAAACAGGGAAAGACACAAGAGTAATCCAGGGACAGGCGAGGGTCATAATCCAAAGGGCGAGGAAAACGGGTAATCCAGACTGACAGACAGTAGTCCAATGAGGAGCGAACAGAGTCTGAAACGGCAAGACAACGGTTATCCAAGATAGGTGATGAATCCAGGGCAGACTGAAGACAGAAAACGCCAGAGTAGTGTAAACGACAGGCGTAACCGTTGCAAACGTTATGCGTTTTAAAATGAAAACACACTAGTGTAAACAGCCTCTGTCTTAACACAGAGTTTATGCAACTGGCCCCGGTCTTGCTCCAGGATTGACTGTGTTTACACTTGTGCGTTTTCACACTAGAATTACATTGTCACCATGTGACACTGAAGATTGGAGTGACAGCCACACAACTGAAATGCAGAAATAAATGCAGCCTTGGTGAACATTTAAAAAATGTACTGAACTTTGGAGCAGTAGTGTATAGATATGTAAGATATGGATTGCTTATATAAATTTGGTAATGAACTGATGGATTCTCTCTCGGCTCTGTTTAGTTGCAGAACATGTCCTCGCTGGATGTGCAGTTCAGTGTGCTGTTAGAAAGCCACTGTCTTACAGAACGGAACGACCAGATACTGGCTGTCATGGACTCCACAGTACATGTGGGTAAGTTACAGGCACACACGCTGTGGTCTGCTCTCTTGTGGAATACAAGCATGTGACTGGAGATTTTGAACATGAGAATGTGCCTTTTAGAGAAAGTCTCACCCAAAATTCTGTATTATTTTTAATGAACCTTTATAACTTTGTGCAGCACAAAAATTAAATCTTTAGCAAAACAAAAGCAGTAGTGGTGTTTGCTATCATTGACATCATATGTATTTGGAGCAACATAATCCTGCTAAAAAGAGTAATAAAAACCATCACAGAATTTTGCAGTGGTTTTACTGGTTATAATGGGAATTGTTCTGGTTTTAATAGAGACTGTAATGGTTCCTATTGGTCTCTACTGGTAATTGGTCACCTTCTATTGGTGGCTTGTTAAAACCACTAAATCCTAATGGAATATGTCCCAAAACACACTACAGGAAACTATTTTTTAATGGTTAAAATGTGATCATTTGTAATGTTTGTAATGGTATTTGTATTGGTGAAACGATTAGAATTTCTGTGATGGTTTCTATTATTTTTTTCAGCAAGGAAGGCTCATGAATAAATGATTACACTTTCTGAGAACTTCTAACAACAATTATCCTCCCTCATGTCATTCTGAACCCGTAAGACCTTCGTTCATCTTCGGAACACAAATCAAGATATTTTTTTTATTAAAAGTGACCTATTATGCCCCTTTTTACAAGATGTAAAATAAGTCTCTGATGTCTCCAGAGTGTATATGTGAAGTTTTAGCTCAAAATATCCCACAGATATTTTTTTATAGCTTGTTAAAATTGCCACCTTTAGGGTATGAGCCAAAACTTTTGTGTTTGTCCTTTACATGCAAATGAGCTGGTGCTCCCCTTTTCAGAAGAGGCAGAAAAAACGAAATAGGACAGTCTCAGATACTGAAAATGTCAGAAACTCTCAGTGGTGTTCAGCCTTATATGTTCGAACTGGAATTGATTTACTGGAATTGATTTAAAAGTCAGTCATCTGATTGTACTATGCATAATAAATACGGGTTTACCAATTACACAGACGGGGAGCACGGCACAATAAAAAAATAATGTCATAGCTGGTCTCATGGTGCCATTGCATGCTATCACAAAGTTTTTATAAATCCCACTTGTGACAAATTCAAGTGGTCGACTTCACATTACAAAGTTCAAGGCCCAGAAATGTAATAAGGACATCAATAAAATAGCCATCTAAATAGAACATCTATCTCTCAGATCATCATCTGTATTTTGGTTCACATACTAAGGCTGGCCAAAAAATTCTTTGTTGGAATCTTCAGAGATGTTTACGAAGGTTGATTTATGTACAATGTGCGTCGTCTTCTGCTTGTAAACAAGGCGCAGCACATTCAGGTTCTACTTCAGAATGCCAGCTCCTCCATCAACAGCACCATACACATTTGAGTAATTAATGACAGAATTTTCATTTTTGAGTGAACTTTCCCTGTAACATAATCAGAACATGCTCATTTACTGGCACATGACAATTCTGCCTAAAGTACAAAATCACCAGTTAATATTATCATACATCCATTCTTTCAGGTACTCAGAACTACAGTGGGATGAGTGTGTTCCGTGTTTCACCATCAGGTGGAGCTATTACTTCGGCTGGTGCTGTTGACATTACCGTGACCTTCCATCCTGATCATGAGAGTCTCCATTACAGAGATGTTCTCAGAGTGCTACTCATGAACAAAGTTAGACGTGTTCATCTATATATATATACTGTATATACAAATAAGAAATACATCACAGCAAAAACTTTTTACTGTGTTACTAAATAACAGCATTTAATACAAAAATATGCACATTTGGCTAGTGGCAGGTATTCATTTCCCTACTTGTTAACAATATAATCATGAATCTGGATACATTTAAAAACGGTGTTTTCATTTCAAAAAGCAATCTCTTGGTGCTCATGTGTTAAACGTAAGAAAGCTCATTGAGCTTTATTTATATACTGCTTTTAACAATACAGAATTGTGACAAAGCGGCTGTACAGTATTACATAGGAAATAGTGCATCAATAATGCAAAAGGGCAACAGTAAACACTCAGTTTCCAGTTAAAGGCAGTCATCATCCAGCTCAGTTCAGTTCAAATAGTATACGGTATCATAATAAGGTTCTTAAGCTATTTTTTGGCACAGTCATTTTATTAGCAAAATATCTCACCACTTACTGGTGCATCTGCTCAGTCAGCATTCCATGTGTGATCTAAAACCACAGGAATGAGCGAATTCCGAGTCAATTTTTGCAAGAATGTGGTATGAAGCTTATACAAACTAGCACTTTAGTTACACTGTAGAAGTGGTTAGCACATAACCGGTATAAACTGATCTATCAGTGCAACATGATTTAAATGACCTAACATGCTTCACTGTTTTCAAATATGTCAGTTTTCACACAATTCCACAATATAATGCAAAAACTGTATTTTCAAATTTCTTCAATTAAAGAGAGTGTCCCCTAAAAGCTTAGTTTTCGCAGTGGCCAAAACGTAGAGAAAAATCCTTTTTCAAATGTATCCAGCTTAGTGTAGACGTAGCCTTAAAGTCTGTTTAGTTGTGTAGTGTGCGTCATACAGAGCAGTTCTGATGTTTTGACAGTGCTTTCCGAGCATAAATTCGTTTTTTTGTTGTAAATGTGCTGATAGCAAACGGTGTGTACGCTGGAGCTCCGAGGTTCTTCATGTCAACACAATATGTTTGTCTGTGGTGGGGATCCAGTAGATGTCTGTTCTGAATCACTCATTCCATCTCATATTTACACATCAGGACTCATAAAACATGAAGGTAGTCGTTCTGTTTGTTTGTTTTTATTTATTGACATAGTCATACTATGGTTCTGTTTTCCTCTGCAACCCATCAATCTACATTTAATATGCTTAAAGCTGCAGTCTGTAACTTTTTTATTCATAATTTACAAAAATTATATGATAAGTGAGTACATCATGAATCCATTTTTTAAACGGTGTTTTTGGCTTATCCTGAATCACTACATATATAATAAGTTTTTATATTGGGACTATTTTAGATTGGTTCTGGTAGAAACCGCTGCGGAGTAGCCCAGTATCTGCGTGACCCGTCATAGACATAAACAGAGAGAAGTAACTCCAGCTACAATGTTCTGCAGCAAGTTGCATGCAGTTCTGTTTATTAACCGCTACAGTGCCACAAGTTACAGACAGCTTTAACTTGCAGCTTTAACTTACAAAACCATGTGTACTTTCATGACAACATGCTTGGTGTCATGTTGTCAGACTTTTGAATAATGGTACAAAGTCTGGTTCACATTGTAACTTATTTTATCCCAGAAGAAGTCTGACAGATATGTGGAGCGACCAACCACAGTTAGTTTTTGTGTACTGTCTGGGTCAAGTTTATCTGAAATGCTTGATCACCAGTGTTGGGAAGGTTACTTTGGAAATGTAATAGGTTACAGATTGCAAGTTACTCTATTTAAAATGTAATAAGTAGTGTAACAATTACTTTATTAATGTAACATTACTTTTGATTACTTTTTGATTACTTTTCAAAAATTTCTAATATTTTCAACTGTTAATCATTTTGAAACATTTAAACCAGGCAGAGTTAACCTTACAGTAGCACTCAACACTGATTACTGTCAGACTTTCAAAATCCTTCATCACTTGACATTATCACCACATGAATAATAAATACTAGTACTTACATTACTAGCTTGTTAGTTATCTTATAATCCATTAAAGTGTACAGAACAAAATGTCAGCAGCTGCGTTTGTATGAAATAGAGCGAGTCCACGATACCAGGATGACAGAATTAAGAAATTGTACACATAATATTGAACTGAGATTAATCAAACGCAAAAGCTTCCACCAAGAAAAACTATCAAGCGTATAGCGCCGACTTAAGTTGCCTGGATGAGTGTGTGTTATTAGCTTTTACCAGTTGTTATCGGGGAATAACACACCCTGGAATGTCACGACTGACCAACCAGAATCAAGCATTCCACAGAGCCATGTAATAATTAATTTAAAACACAGACACCACAAATTCAGACTTAATATCTTATTTACTTTGAGATCGTTCTGAGGTTAAATACAGATTTAAAATCATAACAAGAAATAGTTTAATAGCTATGATACTGGTTTTGAAATCAAATGTTTGCATAGTTATGACAGAAAACACTGGCATCTAACAATGCCTTGGAAAAAACAATTAATCATAAAAAATAAATTAAATGCATAAACCCAAATAGGAAATAAAACAGTTAGTCAAATAAGCATGTGTCCTATTCTGTGTCCTGAACTCCTGAAACATTGGTGTCTCATTTTAGAACCGTCAATGCAACTTAAGAAAAAAGTCAATAAAATCTGTATGTGTGTGAAAAAATTCAGATGTAACCCCCTTTGTAATCATTAACATGTTTCAAAAGTAACTAATTTAATTACACATTTTTTCTCAGTAACTGTAACTTAATACAATTACATTTATTTTGTAATTAAATTACGTAATTCCGTTACATGTAACTAGTTACTCCCCAACACTGCTGATAACACAATAATAAAGATTGGCAGAGTGATTATAAACCTGTGCATGTTGTTCGCATGTCAGGCTGAGACTAATTTCTGCACCAGTGGGCACTCTTTTTAAAGAGATTCCTTGAACACTCCTGCCTTCTGGCATTATTTAACCATTCAGGTAGTCCTGCCCAAACTCACAGCATTGGTTTAACTAGAACAGGGGTGGCGAACTCCAGTCCTGGAGAGCAGCAGCCCTGCAGAGTTCAGCACCAACCCTAATTAAAACTCACCTGCCTGTAGCTTTCCAGTAACCCTTCTGACCTGGATTAGATTGTTCAGGTGTGTTTGATTAGGTTTGAAACAAAACTCTGCAGGGCTGTGGCTCTCCAGGACTGACATTCACCACCCCTAAACTAGAATTTGAAACAGAGCAATGTATTAAATGCATTTTTTTAACTGCTTGTTATCCCTGATTTCTGTCTTTGTCACTGTGTCACAAACTTGCACATATGTAGAGAGAAAGAGTTTGCTGCTGACGCTCAGGAGTGAATATCAAGAGGGCAGAGCAATCGTAGCCACACGCAGACTTCACGTTGGATGTGTCTACAGCACAAAACCAACCACAAAAAAAGTAAACAAACAGTTCAACACAGTATTATTTGAAGACGTTTCAACTGAAGTTGAACTGGTTCATGCTGAGATGATTATCTCAGATCAGGGATTTGATCATCTCTTCTACTCTCTGTTCTCAGACGGTTGAGTTTATCTGGGAGAATATCTCACCTGTTGAGCAGCAGGGCTTCAAAGTGGCACCAATGCAAGGAAGTGTGGATGCAGGACACAGATGTCCCATCACCATCACCTGGATGCCACCTAGTGGTCTCGCTGTGAGTACTGGAATCTTAGATGGTTCCACAGAATACCACATAGCTTTCTAAACAGGCCCACACAGAATTTACAACCACAGAACTCTGCAGCAAGGAAATGTTTGCATGTTTGTTTGTTTTTTGTCTTTTAATTATGCTTTTAGCTGCTTAATTAGAGTGCAGTATCTCAGCTCCATTTCTGAAATATTCACTCTCCAGATTCCGTAGAAAAGTCTGCACATTCTGTTGGGCCTGTACAGTCAAACAACACAGTAGTGTCAGTCCCTTTCATAGGTTCACTCAACGCTGTATCGGTACTTGATGCTATGGGGACACCTGGGGCCAGCTGCACCAGCTAGACGTAAGAGAGCTGGGTGTAAGCCCTACGCTGGGCTTTGTAACGTCCATCTTTACAATAAATATTTACACCTGTTGCACCAGCTAAAAGCGTAGACGATCGCGTGCACACCAACACATTCTCTTGCAGTGACAGCTGAGACGACATCCACACTGCAATGGCTGCAACTACTAATATAAAACTGAATTGCTCAAGACATCATAACAAGTGAAGCCACTGACGTAATTTCATTAAGTAAATATTTCCGTGTTTTTGTATCTGAGGTCTCCCTGCACATTCCCCATGACATATTTCTTTAGACTAACACTAAAAATAAAGGTGACAGCTTAAGTAAAATATAATGAATGTAATACAATGCTACCCTCTAGAGTTATTTATTTCTAGCTGACTACCGAGTTTATGTACAATGAATGTCTTTCCTGAGGTAAATGTGAATTTGTGTGACAATTGTGCATTTTAGCCTACTGATGTCTTTCTGTGGCTAAAAAAAAAAAAAAAAAAAAAAAAAAAAAAAAACACATTTATAAATTGTATTTTGTGATAGAATTGACATAATTTGAAAGCTGATACTTCATTTCTGATAAAACTTACTGCGATTGTCACGCTCAGACGAAGCACACGAACAACGTAAATAAACGAAAGGTATTTAATAAATCCAACAGGGAACACAGGAGACACAGGAACACAGGGTAGTAACATTAACGTCCAACAAAGCAAGAGGGGAAACACACGCTATATATACACACACACACAGACTGATTACAGACACAGGTGTTGACAATGAGGGAGAAACCAAAATACACAGAACTGCAGGGGAGATGATGGGAGAAACCAACTAGAAAGTCCAGGGGTGTGACATTACCTCCCCCTCCCGGAAGGCGCGTCCTCGCGCCGACAAACAGGGACAACAAGATGTACAAAGTCTTAGGAGGGGGCTTCGGTGGAGGACGGACTCCCGGAAGGAGGGCAAAAGATGGAGTCCAGGGTGATGACGGGATATTCCATGGAGGTGATGATGGAGGGAGGAGCCAAGGAGGAGACAGGAGGGGGCTGGAGCAGGAGGAGCCAGGTGAGACCCAGACCGCAGCCATGATGGAGCCCCACGGTGGAGCCGATGGAGGGAGGAGCCATGGTGGAGGAAAGGCTAACGACTCCATGGGGCCGACCGACGGAGGCGGAGCAGGTGGTGGTAGAGCCCGAGGCGGAGACGGAGAGCCGATGATCCTGGACGACCCCGAGGATCCGGAGGGCCCAGGCAGAGCCCAAGGCTCTGGCGACCGAGGCGGAGGCGGAGATCCGGAGGTCCGCGGCGGAGCCGGAGCGACAGAGGGCCGAGGCTGTGCCCGCGGGAGGGAGGAGGTCCACAGAGCCGGAGGAACAGAGCAACGAGGTGCAGCCAGAGGAGTGGAGTCCAGAGGTGAAGGTGGGGCAACGACTGACCAGGGCGGAGCCAGAGGGACGATGGAGCCCGGTGGAGCTGGTGGACCGACGAGGGAGCTGAGAGACGGGGTGGAGCCGCAGGGTCGGAGGGCCGAGGTGGAGTCAAGGACTCAGAGGCGAAGATGAGGGATCCTCCAGCCATGACACCGATGGAGACTGGCAGACCTGCGGCGAACCCACCGCACAGATGGTGGGCTGAGGGTGAGCAGATGGGCTGCCAGGAGACAGCAGTGGCGGGACTGAGGCCGCAGAAACAATAGACAGAGGGAGGGTGGGTGGGAAATCCAGGCAGTCAGGTAATTTAGATGGTGGAAGGAGAGCGGGCATGTCTTCATATAAATCTTCAAAGACATTAGTCAAATTTTGTTCCAGAAAAATTTGTCCCAGATCCAGGCGTTGCTCACCCTCAGCGGTGGTGCAGTGGGCGGTGCTGTCCTCAGCACCCTCACGCCCATCAGGAACGTCCACCGTCGCAGGCTCTGTGGCCGGCTCTTGCACCTGGTCAGACGCAAATTCCTCCAGCTCCGTGGTGATCGCTCGCTCTGTCGCTCCGATGGGCGATGGCTCCTGGGTCGCGCTGGTAGCGTGGGATCCGTCTGCGGTGGGCTCGGGCTCGTGCTCCGCGTTTCGGAATGGTGGTTGGCTGGGTTCTGGGTCCGGAGTGGCACTAGCGAGACTCTCCAAGGAGCAGGCGGGGAACGAGGGTTTGTTTCTCGCCAGTGTCCACTCCACAAATGCGGCGAAATCCGCTCGAGGGCCGTCCTCGGACGACGGCGCTCTGCATGACGCGTTGAGGCTGGCGTTATAAAACGCACAGAGCGCATCGTCCGGGTAGCTGGTGGTGTGAGCTACTACCTGGAACATGATGGTATATCCCTCGAGCGGTAAATCCCCCTGCTTCAGCCGAAGGAGGATGAATTCAGGACTGAGTAGGGAAGCCATGGGGGAAACACAACGGAAATAAAAGACTGTGGAAAAAATGACGAAAAATAAAACGGAGGGGAAAGCACGAAAAAACTGTTTCGGTTGGACGTTCTGTCACGCTCAGACGAAGCACACGAACAACGACGTAAATAAACGAAAGGTATTTAATAAATCCAACAGGGTAGTAACATTAACGTCCAACAAAGCAAGAGGGGAAACACACGCTATATATACACACACAGACTGATTACAGACACAGGTGTTGACAATGAGGGAGAAACCAAAATACACAGAACTGCAGGGGAGATGATGGGAGAAACCAACTAGAAAGTCCAGGGGTGTGACAATTATTGGATGGCAGAAACGCTGCAAATGATGAGAGGAATTAAAGACGTTAAGTATTTTCAATCATTTATACTGTCCCAGCAAGATGTCGAATAGAAATATTAAGGGGATAAATAAGACAGTTATATACCGTTATCAGCATAGATTCATCTCTTGTTATCTCGGACAGAATTTGTGCTGTCAGTGTTAGCCATCATTTTTTTACTTTTACTTTCATAACTCTTGCACAAAGTTTGTGTGTTGCCTGCTTGTGTTGCTTGACCCCTCCCCCATAATATCAGTCGTTCATAGGCCACATTATCCTGCCCGAAAAGACCATAAGCGATTTTCTGAAGCCCACCATACGAGGTGGAGCACTGGGGTTCTAATGTGGAGTTCAAAGCTATGAAGAGTGAATAGAAGGAATTTTCCCTCTCTGTCTCTCTCTGTTAACCATGTTCCGCTGGTCTGTTACGCTCATGATGAGCTATGTCAAAGACCGGTGTGGTTTCTTTCTATCTGAATGACATACTACCACCGTGTCAGATTAATAGGAGTTTGGTAGTTTAACTGATGCCTTATACTGAGTCTCACCATTCAGCTTGGACTGTCCTAATGTGGCCAAACTAGAAAAGAGTCTATGTTAGACAAGCATTTCTTGACTAGTGGTAACACTTGCCAACGCAGGCTATTGCCTTTCTTTAAAGACCTCTTCAATGAGTTCCTGGAAAAACAGCCTAGTTTTAGCAAGCTAGACTAACCTGGCTAGTCTGACTTTACCACTGTGGTGAAGGACAACTTGGGCACAGATCACAAGTCTTACCTGGATGCCACGCCATGGCAGTTCTGCACGGCCAACAAAGACATCCTGACAGACATCCTGAAGAACAAAAGACACAGGAGCTGGTTTGGTGGTCTAGGAGCGTCACTGGCTCTGGCATTCAGAGGCAGTAAGAATCCAGATCAGTTCCATGGCAGGTATGGTTTATGGGTGACTCAGTTAATGTTGTCGATGAGAAGACCTGCATGGCAAACAGCAGTCTTGCATGTTCCATGCTGGGCCAGCGCTTGCGTAGGCACAGTGACCTGAGGTCAAAATCACTTGGCCTTCAGCTCAGATTGCCTGTTCCTCACCTGTTAGCCAGTATAAGGAACAAGTCACCCCAGAGAGAGTCCCCCTCAGAAATCTGTCCTGTCATTTCTGACAACGAAAGACTTTGTTCGCCCCATATAACAGTACAATTCTGGTTCACTCCAAGCAGCAAGGCCTTCAGACTGCATTAGTCGTGCCTTGTGCATGTTTCATGCTGGGACCCCTTCACATGCAAAGGCAAGAAACAATACTTCAAGTTGTGGTTGTGTCTAGTGTATACTATAACATCTTATAGTATCTGATTTGTCTTAGATGAGCCCATATGGCCATCTGATAGATTGGGGCCTTATGTTATGGTTTTCAGCCACAGGGTGCATGTAAAATAAATCTTATTCATAGAACTGGAAATGCATTCTGGTTTACAATAATCCTGGTGTAGTTTGCAAGTTTCACCTCACCTTATCCACACTCAGTGTCAGTCAGAAGTGTGTGTTTTGTTTTGTCTTCCAGCCAAACTCTGTGGTGCAAGCGCGTGCTCTGCTGACCGTCAGAGGAGATGAGACTGATGTTTACCGTGTTACTCTGATGGCCCATACAGACAAAAAAACAGCAACATAGAATTTCATTCAAAATGTGTGCCATGATTTATTATTATATAAATCACTGTTACTAAATCTTAAATCTAGTTGCAGAAGACATAAATTTGATCATTATTGACTTTATATAAATTTGTGGTCTTTTCATGCTCTGTATAAGAGGCACATATAATTTCTGAATTTCTTTCACTGTAATGTGTAATTAATACACTGTGCAACAATAAATAATGATGTACCAAACATTCACATGGATTAACTGCTTTTTTGTCAAATGAGAAAAAGAGGCACTTTATAAAAACAGCATAGATAAGTGAGATTGTGAGATAGCACAACAGCATATACTACGTAAGTGCAGATAAATCAGAAGCGTATCTGCAAAAATAAAACTTTTGTTGTTTTTAATTATTGTACACAGAGCTCCTACTGCACGACCTTTGATTGTTTGCTGAGGGTTACAGCTCAACTCAGCAGGACAATGGTCTTACACTGGACTGGAGTTGAACAGCTCTGTCCTAGTGTGCTTAGTTTCTGAGTCAGACTCCCTTTAGTATAAATACAGACCAGAGGTTCATTAAACGTTAACATTGTCCGTCATTTTGACATACAGGGTCGTAAAAAATCTGTCATAATCTATTATTACTGATAGCGCAGTGTTTAAAAACAACAAAGGCTGGGTAAACAAAAAACAAACAAACAAAAAAATGATTTCTTGATTTTAATAGTTTTTCATTTGAATGAACCAGTATATAGATTCTTAAATCCCAATCAATCTTTCGGTCTATGCTGTTTTCAGCTGATGAATGAACAGTAGGGATGGGACAATACATCGATTCGTGGATCGATTCTGAGATCTTCTGAATGCATCGTGATTCTCTTTGGAATCAATTCTGAGTTTAGAGTTTAACAGCAGATGGCACTCTAATCTAGTTTTTATCTGCACATTCAAACACTCATGAAGAAGAGTGCTGAAGAGAACTTGTGCGATGTCAGAATGCTTTTATGACGTGAGATTATTGTAAACACAGCCCACTGTAAAAACTCTTGTATTTCGCTTTAACCTTTTCAAATTGTATAAATGATTATTTTAGGTTCAAGTGCGTGTAAGGATTTGGAAACAAGCAGAGCACAGCTGTTTCTAAAGCATGCAGTGCCATCTGCTGTTCAAAACTAAGCTCAGGATCCCCTGCTCTGTTGCAGTGTTGGGGAAAGTTACTTTTAAAAGTAATGCATTACAATATTGAGTTACCTAACTAATTACCTAACTTAGTTACTTTTTATGAAAAGTAATGTGTTACCTTTGCGTTATTTTTTAAATCTGGGCAGGGTTGCTTGTTTGTTTTTAATATAAAAAAGTTCTATGTTTGGCAAATGTAAAAGCCTTTTCACACCAAAAGCTTCAGGCTTTGAGAAAAGTAAATTCACGTCTGTACAGTAGACCGCAAAAGAAAAAATATCCACTCTTCAGCAATTAAAAAAAAAATAAAGAGGAAAACAAATTGGATTATCTTGAGTAATTTTTGCTCATTAGTATTGTTGAATTGGATCATCGAAGGTTGGCAGCAAAGACACCGGGTAATAAAATGGGATTAAATGCATAAAGGATATTTGTATTATTTAACATATTTATTGCAGGTTTGCGTTATATTCTGAGTTGAATTTTTTATTGTTTTATTCATTTTGAGGAATACTGAATCTGTTTTTTGTGAGTGAGATGAATTAATGCATGTTCACATTTCTCTCAACATGGGGACAGGAGAGATTTTAATCAATAAATGGGGGGGGAAAAGTAACTGGTGTTACTTGAAAAAAGTAACTCAGATATTTTCTTGTGAATTAAAAAGTAATGCGTTACTTTACTAGTTACTTGGGAAAAACTAATAAAATTACGTAACTTGTGTTACTTGTAATGCGTTACCCCCAACACTGCTCTGCTGCTACACTGGAGTGCACTTGCCACCAACTGGACAGGGGTGGGAATTACAGCTACAATTTATAATAGATCACCCTCAGTGTAATCTGTCAAAATGACGGACGGCCTTCAGATTTTTCCATCACTAATTAAAAAATTCTGTCAATGAAGGACAATTTTCGGTTAACGCGACCTCTGCTACAGACATACCCCTGCAATGGAAATTGTTTTTCTCACATATCTGGACAAGTAAACATTTTATTCTCTTTGAAAAAGTGACTGTTAATTAAGTTAATACATTATATAAAATAAAACATCATATTTACATGAATTGAAAAATTCCGTGGAGCCTTCAGCTATGGAGGAAAACACTTTTGCTGTTATTGCAATTAAGATTAGGGACAGGTTTTGTGGTATGTTCAGGTTTAGGTTAGGTTTAACGGACGGTTAAAATGTAAGGTTAAGTGTAGAAGTGGCTACTGTAAAAAACTGTACTGATTTTCTGAGTTAGTGCATACTGCAGGTAAAGTTTTAATTGTTGGCGATTTTAATATGCATGTAGATAATGAAAAAGATGCATTGAAATTAGCTTAAATTAGCTAAACTGGAGTTAGACAGCATGTGACAGGACCCACTCATTGACGTAATCATACTTTAGATTTTATATTATCGCATGGAATTGATGTCAGTGGCATTAAAATTCTGCATCTCAGATCATTATCTAATTTTATGTATTTTATGTATCCATTTAGCTAAAGCTGCAAATTCAACTCATAGTTAGAACCATCACTTCTACCACAAAAGACTGCTTTGTAAATAATTTTCTTGACTTGTCTCAATTTCTCAGCATATCCAGTAGCTCAGAAAAACTGTTGTTGTTTCCTAGCAATTGAGACAGTTGCTCTTTTATGCTTAAAGAAGATTAAAGGGGTTCTATTATGCTCTTTTACAAAGTCTTGATTTTATTTTGGGGATGTACTAGAACATGCTCCCATGCTTGGTGGTTCGAAAAACGCATTATTTTTCACATAATTTACATTATTACAATACCTTTCTCCCCAGCCTGGCACAAATGGCTCGATAAGTTCCGGGTTTGATGAAGGTCCACCTTCCGAAAAACGAAATGTGTTGTGATTGGTTAGCTGTCCCAGTGCGTTGATTGGCTAAGAGCTTAGACGATGTTTCAGTACTGCCACACCCCTTGCCAAAGCAGCAAGTTCCGTCTGCTCCGTTAGAGTAAAGGATATATTAAGGTATAGCTGATGGTACAATACTGTTGGGTCCTATCGTCAGCCTACGAGATCACTGTGCTAATTTATTTAATTATTTACATACTTAGTTTCATTGCCCGAAACCAGCTCCAGCATAAGGCTAAAAGCAGCCTAATGTTTTTAATTTGATGTATGACTTAATTTGTATTTAACATGACATCAATTGAATAAAAACATTGTAAATTACTAATTACAGTACAATGCTTACATTTCCTTAGTCATTAAAAAAGAAGCTACAGAAAACGAGCAAAGAACATCATCACTGATTAGCCTAGCCTAGTCTAGTGCAAGTTTATGCATTTTGAAACACACTCACGTTATAAGTAAAGCTATCTACACTGTATGATGAATAAATCTCTTACTACACACTGCACATTTCTGCAGCACATTACAGCTCCGACGCAGCCACCGGAGCTGATCATGGCCACTCTAGTAAATGCTTGTGTTTACACCAGCCGCACCTCGGCATGTGTTTAATCAAACTGAGTTTGACACCCCTGTGTTAGACCCTATATCATCTAAGCTATTAAAAGAGGTGCTTCCAGATGTCATAGATCCTCTTCTGAATATTAATTTGTCATTGTCATTTTGCATCCCAAAAACCTTCAAACTGGCTGTTATTAAGCCTCTCATTAAGCCTCTTCTGTCAAAAATACTAGAAAAGACAGTATCCTCACAACTATATTCTATATGGTATATGGTATTGTGAGGATTTACAGTCAGGTTTTAGACCGTATCATAGTACAGAGACTGCTCTCATAGTGTTACAAATGACCTGCTCTTATCATGCAATTGTGGAAGTATCTCTCTATTAGTGCTACTGGATCTTAGTGCTACATTTGACACTATCAACCACAATATTCTTTTGAATAGACTAATTATGTTGGCATTAGCTGTCACACGCACCGAGTCACGTGAGGTCACAAGGACCCGGAAGTAACTTCACGCAGGTATTTAAGCAGGAAGTAGGTGACTATCCAGCACCAGACATTGAGTTTCATGCGAGGCTCAACATCAGGTCCCATCTCTTCGCCAACTCACGTGAGTAATCTCTCTGCTCCTCGGAGCGCTTTATTTACCTGTTTGTGTGCGTGTGAGAACGCGGATTTCTTGGTGGAAATCCCAACTCCATTTTGGAGCGTTCTCAGACCAAATTGCGTGGTTTACCTACTCACTCGTGTGTATCCGCGTTTGAGTTTTCCGCTGCGCTACACGGGGACATATTTCGATCACTCATTTCTGGTCTGACTCCGTGACAGAATGTCTGGTCCCGAAATGGTCCCAGCGGATTTGGAACAACTGTGGGGTGTGATCCAGCAGCAGACCGTGGAGATCATGAGTCTGAAGCAGGAGATGGTGGGACTTCGAGCGGAGGTTACCGCGCTTCGTGCCGAGACCGCCGGTCTTCGGGCGGAGTGCGGGGCTCTCCAATCGGATCTCACCACTCTGCAAGCGGACTATGACGACCTGGCTGCTGCACAGATCGCCCCCGCGGAACCAATCCGCCCCGCCCACCAACCCAAGATTTCACTCCCGGATAAGTGGGATGGATCCGGTGCCCGGTGTGATGTTTTCCTCACTAACCTCTTTCTCATCTTTGAGTTCCAGCCATCACGTTATCCCACAGACCGCAGCTGGATCGCTCTACTCGTCTCACTTCTCACAGGGCAGGCAGCCGAGTGGGCTACGGCGGTCCTGAAGGCCGACGGCGACTCCGCCCACTCGTATCCAGCGTTCACCACCCAGCTCAGGGCCGCCATCTAACACCCTGAGAGCGAGGTGGAGGTAGATTCGCGTCTGTACCATCTGAGACAAGGAGAATGCAGCGTCAGCAGCTATACCACCGAGTTTCGCACCCTGTCAGTACAGACCACCTGGAGTGACGCCGCTCTCCGCTTTCCTGACACCCTGGAGGGCATGATCCAGCTGGCCCTCCGGGTCGATCAGAGAATGCGTCACCACCCACACCGCACTAATCCTGTCTCTCGTTCCTCCACAGGCACCATTCCCCTCGCAAGGACCCTGGATTCACCCGTCACCTACGCTGTCGCTGCGCCCTCTCCTCCTCCACCTATCGCCTCAGAGGCCCACTCAACCGGAGCCGGGGAGCCCATGCAAATAGGACGCACCTCCCTGTCTGCATGTACCTATTGCGCCTCCCCAGATCACCATCGAGCAATCTGCCCTCTTCGTCCGGGAAACGGCCAGACCAGGTAAAGAGGGGGAGGTCTTTACCTGGTCCTGTGACGAGCAAATCCTGTCCCGCCGAATCCCGGATGCTCCTTCAGGTATCAATCCTCGTGGGCCACCAATGGATCGTGACCACCGCATTTGTTGATTCAGGTGCGGCTGGTAACTTTATCGATCAGGATTTTGCCGCCCAGTTGGGGATTGAGACTGAGGTGTTATCCCAACCGTTAACTATCACAGCCATCGACGGTCGCCCCCTCAACTTCAGCCCTGTCATCCGTCGCACCAAAGAGATCCACCTCATCATCGGCAACCACACTGAAAAGATCCAACTGTACATCACCAAGATCACCTCACCACCCGTCATCCTGGGACATCCCTGGCTCATCACCCACGACCCCTTCATCTCTTGGACCAACAATAAGATCGTCCACTGGGGGGCGACCTGTCAGGAGCTCTGTCTCCGGGCTCCGGTTGGGACGTGTTCAGGGGAGTCCGAGGCCTCCGATATCAACCTGGAGGAGGTCCCTGTCCCGTACCGCGACCTGGCCGAGGTCTTTAGCAAGCGCAGCGCTGCTCAGCTCCCACCTCATCGTCCCTACGACCTCGCCATTGACCTCGTGCCGGGCGCGGTGCTCCCTCGCGGCCACCTGTACTCCCTGTCTGCCACTGAACATCAGGCGATGGAGGAGTACGTAGCGGAAGGGCTCCGGGCCGGCACTATTCGCCCTTCCAGCTCCCCGGCGGCCGCTGGGTTTTTCTTCGTTAAGAAGAAGGACGGGGGTCTTCGTCCCTGTGTGGATTATCGGGGGCTGAATCAGATCACCATCAAGAACCGTCATCCACTCCCTCTTACCAACACCGCCCTGGACGCCCTCTCTGGTGCCCGCTTCTTCACGAAGCTGGACTTACGGAGCGCCTACAACTTGGTCCGCATCAGGGAGGGCGATGAGTGGAAGACGGCCTTCATAACCCCCACCGGTCACTACGAGACCCTCGTTATGCTGTTTGGTCTGTGCAACAGTCCGTCTGTGTTTCAACAGTTCATAAATGATGTTCTCCAGGACATGCTGGGTCGTTGGTGCTACGCTTATCTGGACGATATCCTCATTTATTCCAAGACCCTGGTGGAACACACCCAGCATGTCCGAGCAGTGCTACGTAGGTTGCTGGCCCATCAGTTGTACTGTAAGTTGGAGAAATGTGCTTTTCACCAGCACTCCACCACATTCCTCGGTTTCGTCATCTCCCCCAGGGTGTGGCCATGGATCCCCAGAAGCTGGAGGCTGTGCGCTCGTGGCCCCTACCCACGTCGCTTAAACAGCTGCAACGTTTTCTGGGGTTCGCCAACTTCTACAGGCGATTTATCCAGGGCTTCAGCGCAACTGCAGCACCTCTCACTGCTCTCACCAAACCATCTCATGGAGCCTTTCACCTCACCCCCGAAGCCATCCAAGCCTTCAAGACCTTGTGCAACCTGTTCACCACCGCTCCAGTCCTCATCCACTCCAACCCGGACAAACCCTTCGTTGTTGAGGTGGACGCCTCCGATGTGGGCGTAGGAGCCATCCTCTCACAACGTGGTCCAGACGGTAAACTACACCCATGTAGTTTTTTCTCTAGAAAATTCAATTCCACTCAGCAGCGTTACGGGGTAGGGGACCGTGAACTGTTGGCCATCAAGTGGGCATTGGAGGAATGGCGTCACTGGCTCCAGGGCGGCGGCGACCCATTCACCGTCTGGACCGACCACCAGAACCTCACCATCATCCGCCAGACCAAACAGCTTAACCCCAGGCAGGCGCGGTGGGCTCTGTTCTTCGAACACTTCAACTTCCAACTATCCTACTGGCCCGGTTCGAAGAACAGCAAGGCGGACGCCATCTCCCGTCAACACCAGCGAGACTCCACCACCTCGGAGGCCGCGCCTGTCCTGCCACCTCACGTCATCTTGGCTCCCCTCCGGTGGGGGTTAGAAGAGAGAGTCCGCCAGAGCCACAGCCAAAATCCTCCACCTCCGGATACCACTACTGGACGTCTCTTCGTACCCGACACCTTGCGCCAGGAAGTACTCCAGTGGGGGCACGACTCCACTCTGGCAGGACACCCGGGAGTCCAGAGGACCATCACCTTCATCGCCAGGGCGTTTTGGTGGAGGACGTTGAGGAGAGACGTACAGCTGTACGTCCAGGCATGCAACACCTGCGCTCGCTCCAAAACCACTAACACCCCATCTACCGGCGAGCTGCAGCCCCTCCCCATCCCCAAACGACCCTGGTCGCATATCTCCATCAACTTCGTCACTGGACTCGCCGAATCTCAAGGGAAGAACACCATCCTGACCATTGTGGATCGTTTCTCCAAGGCTGTGCATCTGGTGGCTCTCACCGGACTCCCCTCTGCCAAGACCACCGCGGAGCTCATACTTGAACACGTAGTCCGCCTGCATGGGTTCCCCAAGGACATCGTCTCGGACAGAGGGCCCCAGTTCACGGCCAAGTTCTGGCAGGCCTTCTGCCGTCTGATCGGGACCACCTCTAGTCTGTCGTCCGGATTTCACCCACAGACTAACGGTCAGACGGAGCGGGCCAACCAACAGCTGGAGCGCTTCCTCCGATGCTTTGCCGGCGAGCATCAGCGTTCCTGGGCGCGCTACCTCGTCTGGGCTGAACTCTCCAATAACATCCACACATCCTCTGCCACTAACCTGAGCCCATTCGAGGTATGCTACGGGTATCAACCTCCGGTGTTCGAACATCAAGAGCCGGAGGTTGAGGTCCCGTCTGCCCAACAGTTGGTCCGTCGGTGCCGGCGGCTCTGGAACCATGCACACATCGCCATCCGAAAAGCCAACACTCGCTACACCACTCAACATCGCCGCCGGCACCCTCCGGGACGATTGTTCCATGTTGGTGACAGGGTTTATTTATCCACTCGCAATATCAACCTAAAGACAGACTCAAAAAAACTCACTGCTCGCTTCATCGGACCCTTCAAGATCACTCATCGGTTAAACCCTGTCACCTTCAGGCTCCAGCTGCCCACATCTCTCCGGACTATCCAGCACCAGACATTGAGTTTCATGCGAGGCTCAATATCAGGTCCCATCTCTTCGCCAACTCACGTGAGTAATCTCTCTGCTCCTCGGAGCGCTTTATTTACCTGTTTGTGTGCGTGTGAGAACGCGGATTTCTTGGTGGAAATCCCAACTCCATTTTGGAGCGTTCTCAGACCAAATTGCATGGTTTACCTATTCACTCGTGTGTATCCGCGTTTGAGTTTTCCGCTGCACCACACGGGGACATATTTCGATCACTCATTTCTGGTCTGACTCCGTGACATTAGCAGAGTTGCATTGACATGTTTTAAATCGTACTTATCTATCATCACTTCATAGCAGTAAATAAAGAGGTATCATATTGATCACAAGTAGAGCATGGGGTACCTCAAGGCTCAGTACTAGGACCATTTCTTTTCACGCTTTGCATGTTACCATTATCAGATAGATATCATTAGATATCATTAGGAAACATGGTGTTAGCTTTCACTGTTATGCTGATGATACTCAGTTTTATATTTCTTTGTGGCCAGATGAAACCAATTCAACAAAATGCATAGTCAAAATGCATAAAAAACTGGATGACTAGTACTGTCCTATTGGTAAATTCTGAAAAGAAAAAACAAAAATAAAACAGAGGTGATAATTATTGGACCAAAGTCCTCCACATGTATTAACCAAGAACACTGTCTAATACTTGATGGCTGCCCTGTCAAGTCTACGTCATCAGTTTGGAACCTAGGTTTGCTATTTGATAGCAATCTTTTATTTAAATCCTGTATTTCCACGCGTAAACCACATTTTTCTATTTTAAAATATATCTTAATTACGACATATGCTCTCAAAGAAATGTTAATTCATGACCTCAAGTCTATATTATTGTAATGCTTTATTGGATGATTACTCTGCAAGCTTATTACACAAAATTCTAACTGGTCCAAAATGCAGCAGCTATATATCTTACTAGAACCAGGAAGTATGACTATTAGCCCGGTTCTCTCAACGATATTAAACATCATATACATTTTAAATCTTGCTGATTTAAGCCTGAATGGTTTAGCACCTCAGTACTTGAGCAATCTCTTATCACATTACAGTCCTTCATGTATGCTGCAATCTCAAAACTCTGGCAAGCTCATAATACCTAGAATACTAAAATCAGTGGCGGCCTTTTCCTTTTTAGCACACAATCTCTGCTCTTCCTTGTGCTGTTTTGGGAGGTAGACGCACTCTGTCAGTTTAAATCTAAATTAAAGACCCACCTCTTTAACCTGGCATACACATAACGTAACATTTCTGGGTAATTATTATAACATTAACAGGTCAACCAGAACTGGGAACACTTCCCATAACACCCTATACTGTATACTTGTTACATCGTAAGAAGAAAGGGATCTATGCTAATGTTACTCTGTTCCATTTTTATTCTGAGGTTACCTTAGCCACTCGGATCCAGTCCGTATCTAGATCAGATGGTCTCTGTGGTCACCCTGATCCAGTCTGTATCCTGACCAGATGGCAAAAAAAACTTGATAATTAGTAACTGCTCCATCTCCCTGAAAGCAGTGGTTCTCAACTCCAATCCTTGTGGCCCACTGCTCTGCACATTTTGTATGTTACTGAATCTGACACACTCAGTTCAGTTCATGGATCTTTCTCCCAACGAGATGATGATCTGAATCAGGTGTGTTAAATGAGGGAGACATACAGAATGTGCAGAGCAGTGGGCTGGAGTTGAGAACCACTGCTTTAATCTAAAGCTCTTCATCCCTGCTCCTGGAGACCCACTGTCCTGAAGAGTTCAGATAAAACCATAATCAAACACACCTGAATCTAATCAAGGTCTTCAGAATTGCTTGAAATCACAGGCAGGAGTTTTGAACCAGACTGGAAATAAATTTAGCAGAACAGTGGGTCTCCCGGAGTTGAAGACTTTGGCTATACCATCAAAAGCGGGAAAATCCAACTCTTCTTACTTGGAACTGCTTGTGGCCCACTGTCACTGTGGCATTTTACTCCTCCCTTTTGTTATCCCTAATTATTCTTTTGTCTTCACCATCACACCTGCTGCTAGTTAGGTCCTCATTCTTCCCCTATTTTAGCATGTCTTGTGTTCAGTATTTTGCCATATGGTTGTGGTATGCAAGTGTAGCGCTACCCTCTTGACCGTTAGGGCAGTCGTGGCCATGTCATGTCCTTTCCTTTCCTTACTTTTTTCCTTACCTCACTTGGGTTGTGTCACTCAGTAGTCTGGAATCTGTCTCCCTGTTTTGAGAAGAGAATTATTCCGGAAAGCTAAGTAACCAATTCTATTCCAGTGACTCTTCAGCAGTGTGGAAAGGTCTGAAAGACATTACCAACTACAAGACACCCTCCCCCAGCACTGTAGAGAACCAACAACTAGCAGACGATCTGAATGAGTTTTATTGCAGGTTTGAAAAAACACCATTAACACCTCCAACAACCCTCCTGTCCCCCACTCCTGCACTTCAGATCAGGGAAGGTGACGTGCACCAGGTCTTCAGAAAGAACAAAAGAAGAAAGGCACCAGGCCCAGATTCCTCGGCAACACCATCTCTCAGGACCTGAAGTGGGACATTCACATTGACGCAATTGTCAAAAAGGCCCAGAAGAGGCTGTTCTTCACCAACTGAGGAAGTTCAACCTGCCTCTAAACTACTGCAACAGTTTTACACTGCCATCATCAAATCCGTCCTCTGCACCTCAATAACTGTCTGGTTCAGCTCAGCTACCAAATCTGACCTCAGAAGACTGCATCGGACAGTCCGGACTGCTATTCTATTGCACTGTGGAGCTTCTGTCACTACAACAAATTCCTAGTAGTACGTGTAAACATACATGGCAATAAAGCACATTCTGATTCTGATCCTGGCCAGATCATGTCCCAGGAAAATGGCATGATTGGTGACCCTAAAGACAAAACTAATTGTGCTATGCAGTCAGCAATCAATGTAGATCCACAGTCTGTAATCAAATAATTCCTCTGAGGACTGTAGTATCATCTGAACTAGTATCATATGAAGAGCATGGATATTTTGTACATGTACAAAACTTTGGGTCTGATTTGGGCTCAAAATTATAAAGCTATATTGACACCATAGTATAGTCCCAATGCAGTGTAAGGGTACTGTTTATCTCTGATCGACTCAGGAATCAAAGTCAACTTGCTGGATGTTTCCATTGCTGGTTATAGGAGCATTCCAGCCATCACTCCTCCCTCCCATTTCTTTCCAGTCCCTCAGTGGTCGTCCCATCACCTATTCCACTCCATTCGTAAGTCTGATAGCTGTACCTGCAAGACTCCCAAGTGCTCTGGTTGTCCTAGGGCACCCATGGCTGCTCCAGCACAATCCTCACATGGATTAGTCAGGGAGTTTTGTGCCATCTTGGAGTCAGTCTTGTCTTGCATCTTGCCTGGGTGCTGCCTTGTCTCCTGGCTCTGTGTCATCTGTTTTAGTTCTGTCTATCCAAGCCCCAAATGAGTACCATTTGCCATGTTTTCAGTCCCAGGCCACGTCTTTGCCTTGTCACCCGTTGTATGTCTGTCCCTTCAATCTCATTCCAGGCATTTCTCCACTCAAGGGTCATCTTTAAGCCCTTTTAGGTCCTGAGTGAGGGCATGGACAAGTATATTCAGGAATCCTTAAATGCCGACCTAATCTGTCCCTGTTCCTCACCTGCTGGGACTGGGTTTTTCTGGGTTCGGCCCAGCTGTCCTTCAAGGCTGGTGATTGACGTGCTGATAGTCATGGTAAACTAATTTGTGTTTATTTACCTTGATGATATCCTCATCCCTCAGCCCGACAAGTATATTTTGATTGACAGCTTTTTAAAAGCCTGAACCCGTTTACAGCACGACATTTTTCAAATGTGCGCAAGCACACAGCTCTTTGGCCTTTTGTCAAGAATGAGTCATTTATACATGTTTTAACATAATTGATTCATGACTAACATAGGCTATAGGCCACTTGGAAGTTGGAACAAAGAAATAAAGTAAGTCCTCTGTAGCATCGTAACATCTCAGCACTCTAAATAGGCATACACTTAGCCTATAAATAGGCCAACACGCCAGTAAAAATGACTCTTTCTTAACAAATTAAATTAAGCTAAGTTCTAATTTAAGATGGGTATTTGGTAATAACGAAATTAAGATAAAGGCTCCGCGGGATTTGCTTTGCCACTTCTCTCCACAATCTGGCCTCAACACGACGGTGAATAGCTGCTGAAATGTAATAAAAGAATAATGCCAATATTAGCCTATATACTCTGTCTACATTATGCATTTAAGACTCAATATTTAGTTATAATTTTAAAAACCTTTACTCACCAAGATTAGGCTACATGTTTTTGTGGAGGAAAATTATTGAATCCACTGTAGCTTCAGCGCAGTCCTGCGCTCACTGAACACCGTTTCACTGCTGCTGCTACTGGCCGGGATGCATAGTACTGATCTGGCTAATTCTGCAAGTTTCGCAAATTTTGCCAAAACGTAATCACCAGAGGCAAGCCTCTGTTTCACCTCCTCAGCATCCATTTTCACATCTTTCTCGAGCTAATCGAAACACATCACATGACCGCTCATTTACCGCGCAAGCCCAAGCCTGGCCTGAGCCCGTGTAAAATTATATAAATTAAGCCTGCCCACACACACCAAATGGTGACACCCATGACAGGGAGTGTCACGGACAGGGGAAGGACCTCTGTGGTCGTGATGGGACAGTTCACCCAAACATTCCTACTGTTCTGGACCTCGAATGTGTAAGTTGCGTTGCTGCCTATGGAGGGACAGCAAGCTCTCGGATTTCATCAAAAAGGTGTTAGGGTTACGTGTCTTACAGGTGTGCAATGGCATGAGGGTGAGTTATTCATCCATGGTTCCTTCCAGCTGGAGAAAAAAAAAAACAATGAGAGTTTTGGTGTCAGTGCGAACTGGCTAAGCATGTACTAAAATATATACTATTAGATATTACTCACTGAATTTTATTTTAGGATGAAAGAAAAAGCTTTGCTGCTCTAGAACTTTGCTTGCCAGCTGACAAGTGACATTAGTTTGCTATCTGAAGTTAGCTACTTCAATGGACAAAATTACATTTTTAAAAGGGGATTTATGAAAGAATTTTCAAGTATTAATCGCTTTTTATTGTCAATGTGTGAACAGCATGTGACATGAACCTCATCTGTCGACATGATTTTGATGAATCATTGGCTGTCGCTCACTCGCATTACTATGGAGTGTGCAAGAGCATGTGCAGTAAGTTGCTGGCTACAGTGTCGCTAATAACAAGAGCAGGTGGTATGACTATACAGTTTCGCAAAACTGCTTAATTTTTGAGGAGCGTTAAAGAAACATGAAAAACTAAAAAAAATTAAGGAAAATACTTTTAAATAAAGTGTAGACATGCTTGATGGGATTCAAGTAAACACAATCGGTTGTATCTTAAGTGAACATAAGAAATTAGAAGAAATATGGATCAATATATTGGATATATTGTCTAGTGTTATGGTTCAAAAATATGTTGTTTGTAAGTTGTTCAAGGAGGGGAAAGCACTTCTCTTTCACTTAAGTGTATCTAACTCCAGTATTACTGCTGTCTCTTGCATTTCAAATGATTGCTTGTAAATATTGTTTGTATGTTCAAATACAAATTATTTGTATTTTAATTAAATACATTTGATGAGCAAGTATTTGTAATTTGCAGTGCTGGGGATAACGCATTACAAATAACGTGAGTTACGTAATCAGATTACTTTTGTCAAGTAACTAAACTAACACATTACTTTTTAATTTACAAGAAAACTTACTTTTTCAAATAAGTTTATTGATTTGAAAGCTCTCCTGTCCCCATGTTGAGAGAAGTCGGAAGTAAGATGTTATTTTAGTTCTAGAATAAATGTAAACATGCATTATTTCATCTCACTCACAAAAAAAACAGATTCAGTTTTCCTCAAAATTAATAAAAAAACCCTCAGAATATGATGCAAAACTGCAATAATAAATGTTAAATAATACAAATATCCTTTATGTATTTAATCCCATTTATTAACCAATGTCTTTGCTGCCGACCTGCGATGATCTAATTCTCTAAACTACTAAGCAAAAATTACTCAAGGTGAACTAATATTTTTTTCTTTTCCTGTGTTCTACTGCACAGATATGAATTTAGTTTTCCTTCAGCCTGAGGATTTTGGTGTGAAAGGGCTTTTACATTTGCCAAAAATATAACTTTTTATATTTATTAAAAAAAAAAAAGCGCTGAGATCTGCCTAGATTTAAAAAGTAATGCAAAAGTAACATAGCACATTACTTTCCATAGAAAGCAACTAAGGTAATTTGTTTCTTTTTTAGGGAGTAACGCAATATTGTAATGCATTACTTTTAAACGTAACTTTCCCCAACACTGGTAATTTGTAACAAAATACGTTTTGATGTATTTGTGCCCATCTCTGGATGGAATATTGCCTTGAGGCTGATCTAATACTGAATGTCAGTATGACATGTTCCAATTTCACAGCACATAAGAGTATGTGGCTCAGCCAATAGCAGAGGTCCATTCGTAGAGAGGCATACGGTCAGCATTTATGCCAGATTTGAGCAGATTACTCTAAATCAGATTATTGTATGCCCAACCCTGCTATAAAAAGCAAGGTAATTAAAAGCTTAGCTGCATATAATGGCATTCTCTTTTATGAAATGCATCACATTATACAGTATTTCACTTCATTTTAAAGTACTAATCCCAATCATTCTTAAATGCCAAATGATAGTACTTCTCAAAGACATCCATATGAAAAATCATGTAGTAGAAAATGTAAGTAACCTGCTGTGCCTCTCAGTGTTGGAATAGATTAACTTTGAAATAAAAGGCGTGAAATCTCATTCTAAATGTTCTGAGTGATGTGGATTATTAAATGGTGGCATATTTGAGTAATAATGAAAATAGTAACAAGCTTATAATGAATTGTCTTAACTGCTATGTATATCGTATTAATGGACGATTACCATTTGGAGATCCATCATTGAAATCCAGTGTCAAGAAATGAATGAATTAACACTTACAACCACTGGAATGATTTCAGAAACTGTACTGGTCAAAATCTGTGTACTTTTACCAAAGAAAAAGTCAAAATGATGATAGTGTACATCTTTGTCAAGGTGATCATAATAACTGAACTGAACTGGTGGGTAAAAGTGATGCACCTGTGTAATGCAGGTAATAGTGCAACAGCTTTGCCAACAGCTCTCATGGGATGTTTTATGGAGCTGCAAAACACACACGGCAGAGAACGTATCCAGGACAACAAATTCTCAAAAGGACTGACGTCCACCGTGGGCAACTTTGCACCTGCAGCACCTGATTCCAAGTCAGAACAGTTTGTTAATTTACCTTATAGTAGACATTAAGAAGATTGCATGACCCTCCATGAATAGGGTCAAATGCATTATATTTTACTTATCAGTCTTTTTTGGTTTTAATTTAGAGCACACAAAGCATCGTACTAGTTCATCTACGAAGCCTATGGACTGAACAAGAATAGTCGGCTATTCTAATTTGAGGTAGATTGTTAATTCAGCAAAGATTATGAGTTGACTCCACATTTAGTCTGTCCTTGTAAAATCTTGATCCTCGTTTCAGAACACCTAAGCCTCGTTGCACACAAAAGAGCATGCAAAACATCCAGTACGCAGATGTATGATTTGACTTGCACTTACATATTTTTCAGCAGTCCTATCTTGTTGGCAATATAGGGTCTGTCCGTCCTTGTCAAAAATAACACCTGTTGTTTTTTAATCAATTGAACTTCTAAAATACACATATATTGAGCCTATGCCTTTTCCCCATTTTTAGTCTCCCGAGTTAGTTGCCCCACCCTGACTCATATGGGTTGGTAGTACTTGTGGGAGAGCTCCTAGAAAAGAGGGATCTGTTGAGGCTTCTGTCTCCTTGGTAAAGTCTGAGTTAGGGATGTGAGGGCCCAATAGACCCTGTGGGTAATTGATCAGGGTATATTGTGTTCCTAGTCTCTAAGTAACAGTGCTACCCAGTGTGCCTCTGATTCTCCATGGAGTAACATCTCAGTCAAGCTGCTGGTGATAATTAGCTGTGGGCTTGAGACTGCCTCCCTTAACCCCTCCCACAGATGTTTTGGCGGTCCCTTGTCTGCTTGCCTTTCATTTGTTCCCTTTATTTATTTTTTATTTTTTTTTGTGACAGGCCTCGCATGTAGCCTTGCTAGACTCAAGCCAAGGGGATTTGGGCTTAGTGAGTGTTGTTGAGAGTACATGTAGTAAACGAAAACAAGTGGCGTGTTAGCTGCTTATGAGACAAAGTGTATGATGCAACTAACATGCTGAGAGATCTGTGTCATTCCTCTTATCTTGTTGAGCCAGCAGAGGTTGATTTCAATGCAATTTCTTTTTGCATACTTAAAAATGAATGTTTATCTATAACACCCAATAATATTAAAAAGTAATTTCACTCTTGAGCTAAACTTTATGTCAAGAAATATTGGTTTGAAATGCAGTTCTATCATGACAACTATCTGAGGGTTTAGCACAGTAATGTACATGACAATGTTAATGCATTTTATCTTGGTGGAATAAATCTGCTATGCTGCTGTTGGGGCAGAGCAAGTACCAAGACTTGCTACTGCCAATACATCCACAACATGCTGCTGTGAGCATGTAAGAAATACTGCTGCTACACTTATAACATATATGAATACCCCCCATATAGCATACATGAATCACCCTGTAGCAGATCTATACAGGTGGAGCTGGGGAAGGTGGAGAGTTTCTGAAGTGCTCTGCAACTGCTACAGTGAGCACTAGCCAAGTATTTGAATGTTGAGCAGCAAGCTTATTCGCTGCTGATACAAAAGAGAACCAATCAGATGCGCCATGTGATAATGATGTCATTATATAAGATTCAGTTAGAGTTTCATGACTTTTCAAAAATGACTACTGTCCCACAGGAAATGTAATTTCTGCCACAACATCAAACTTCTGTTAAAAACAACATATATTTTAAGAGTTTTCATTCAAAGTGGTTAAATAGTGGTGTGTATTCCTTTTAAAAATGCTAAATAAATGGGCAGTATGTGTTATTGCTTATACGCAACAGTTCAACAGCACAGGTTTGTAAATAAATAAGAAAATCCCCTCGTTTCTGGAACTATTTTCTTTTGCCACAGATGCGCATCGACCATTGACAGTCAAACAGATACACTCAAGCTTCTGTTACAAATCCTAAATCATCACTTTAGAACTTACAATGAAGGTGTGGGCTGTTTCTGGAAGCTATCAGTGTATTAGAGTATTATTCAGTAAAAAATAATGAGTTCAAAAGAGAAATAGCACCGACTGCCCGGTGATCGACTTAACCTCACAACTCTAAAAATGTTGGAGCAGATTTTTTAAATAGCCGTTATCTTTATGAACAGACCTGAAATTTGAGGTTTAAACAACTACATTACCACCTGAAAATCTACACTCTGTGACACAACAACAGCAGTATTTCGAAAATCATGAACACATAGAGACAAGTGCAGTGATACAAACAATGGACAGTCCCAGTACTGATACTGGTGACATTGGCCCTGAATAGGACATGAACTAACTAGTAGCAGTATTAAGAAATAAATAATGCATTGTGGTCCGTGGACAGACCACACCTGGTTTGCAAAAGTGAATTCCCCAAAATGAATTTCTGTTAATTCAGTGAATGTAATGCCATGAATAAGTGAGGACGGCTGGGGTTCTGTGATCCTTCAGGAAGGGGAGCAGGAGATGAGAACTGGCTAAATCTGGTAGGGTTCTGGCATAGGTGTCAGTCAAGTGAATCAATGCTGATAAACAAGACAGTGTTTAATAATCATTCTCTCCTGCTGGTTGTAAATGTTGTGACCAGGATCATCATAGTTCCTTCACCACTTCTTTGTTGATCCTCCATTCTCTTGGCTCTGCAGTGACCCTTATAGTCACAGTTTGTGCCAAATGTGATGCAGTCAATTGAAAGTATAAATGACTTATCCATCTTTTTCTTCAACGCAGAAGTAAGCTTATGGGTTGTGCCTCGAATTGCAGTAAAATGTGTTTTCAATATATAGTAACCACTGCAAATAGTAAATAGATAAAAGCAAACAAAACTCTGACTTTAAATTATATATAATTAGCAATTTTTTATTGCTTTACATTTAGTTAGAATAGTTAGTATGTTTCATTTAATAATTGACAATAATAGTGCTCTGCTTTTGTCTGGGGTGCATTTCCTGAAAGCATATGATCACAAGTTCCATTATTATTAACATACTGTAACAGTTTGCTGTTTCCCGAAACTATAGTTCCCATAAACATTCGCAAAACAGCGTTGCAAAGTTGTGTGGCTAAAACTACATCTCTCGACCTGTGGTTAGAAGCATAGTTTCTTCTTAGTGCAACATGTGGATGAGCGAAAATTTTGTGAAGTATTGCTTGCAGCCCCTCTGTTGGTGAAAATAATCACTACACCTTATGCACCAGAGAAACAAATGGCCAGCCATCTTTAGAACAGATGTTAGCAGACCATGAAGATTTGAATACAAGCAGGGATACAATACAAGGGACGGGGCTATATAAGGTCTCTAGGCTCTTTTGAGATGCGTCTCACGTTGAAAGTAGATGAGAGTACATGGCTGTGATCGATTTGTTTCTCACTGTCGCAAGAAATTTTTGGCATATGTTGGCATGACATGAGAACAAGTCATACGTCACTCAGACACATTTCTAAGGCTGGCCACACACTTAAAGATTTTAAGCCCGATTTGCACCCCTGAGCGATCAGAGGGTGCGGTCGAGGGGGGTCTTCTGTAGCCATGTTTGATCTCTCAAGTTTCCACAAGATTTTGTGTCACTGTGAAATCGTTCTTACAATCATCAAGTGTGTGATCTTGCTGTCTGGTTGTGTCCCTGGCCTAACTGGCATGTGTCTTGTGGGCTTTCTGCAGTGTATTTGTGGGGCATAAAACAGGGACAAATCCAGCCAGGACACCAAAAACCGGGACTGTCCCTGGAAAACTGGGACTTCTGGTAACCCTAAACTAGCAGGCTATTGGTTGGTTGGTTGCACAGTTTGCTGCGTATTTGTAGAGACAGCTGTAGTCTGGGGTAGGACACTAAAAATTGGGATTGTCCCCAGAAAACGGGGACGCCTGGTCACACTAAAAGAACCAAATTCAACTGCACCCGGCTTGTCATGTGACACACAGCAGTAGGCTTAATGGTTTACTTTTTACGCTATTTGAAGTATTCTCAAATGTGTTAACGATATCATGAAACATCTTGATTCTTAAATATGTGTAAGTAAAGGCATTTTGCACCTTTATAAATCATGTTATCTATAATGGGTGATGGGCAAAGTTGCATAATGTTAGTGTAATCTGTTAAAATCCCTCTTTTTACTGAAGTAGCTTACCACATGGGTGTCATATCATAAAATATTTTTAATACGACTGACTTTGTATTTTGTTCTTTCAGCGATGTTTCATCTGGATGCCTCTGATTGGCCATTGCATTCATAAGCTCAACAGAGTCGTGTGTGATTGGTTATAATGCGCAGCGCTGCAAAAAAGTGTCCATCTCTGGCTCAGCGCTTGCCAGCAAACGCAGATTTGAATTTCACAGCTAGTATTTTTTATCTTTTGGAAACTGCACTCAAAATCCACTTGGCTCAAAAGTCTGAGGGGGCACGAGCCCCCTTGGTTTGAATGGGCACAATACCTTTGGCTGCACAGTCTTTCCAAATTGTTATGTTTTATTATCTTTTTATTTTATTATCTTAAATTGAGGAGCCCGTGTCAGCGAGATTTTCCATAGCTTTTCAATTTTAATTAATTTCTCTTAGTTAGATCTGGTAGATGAGAACACTTGGGACTACACCATATCTGTAGATACAATGATTCATTCAACAAATTGTCCATTACACTTTAACGAATAAATCTATAAACTCAACAGTGTTTATTTTAACTGTAGACTGATTTTAACAGAGTGCTAAAATATAGCGCAACGAGATTTCGCGCCGAAATAGTCGAATCCGTTGCGTGGTGACGCAGGCGCAGCGTGGGGTTTCCCAGCCCTGAGAGCAGGGTCACCGCGCCCATCTCTGCTGTCTGATGGCCGGAGCGAGAGGCTGACATAGCGAACGCAGAAGAACCACTCCAGCACCGGAGAACGACGAGTGTGGGACGTACAAGAAAGGCCGAATTTGGACCGAGCGTTGTGTTGGCCACATTTACCACAAGGCATCTGCGTGACGCTCGCGTTATTTGGGCTAGAATCGGAGCGGTTGCAGCTGTCGCGGCTGCGGGTTCGGGGAGTGCCGCTCTCCGCTGACTGACTGACGGACTGTCTGCAGGTCGGGCAGCTGTGGATCCCTGTTCGCTGTTTACAGTAAATGATAGATACACAACGAACTGTCCCGACAGAACACAGGTCAGTGTTTATCTGCTGTTTTCTCTCTAACGTTCGCCTGATTGGCTTTATTTGACTGTTCTGGGGTCCGGCGGGGTGGGGGCCGCTGCTGGACTCCACACAAGCACATATAATTGTGCACTCGCGTCTGTCATGATGATTGTTTTTACAAAACGTGCAGCAAATGTCAAAATTGAATCATTACTAGGCCACATAAGTGGTTTAGTATGTGTTAACTTCCTCAAATCACGGTCATGTGGCAGAGATGTGCTGTTAGCTGACTAGCAGCTCATAATCGCGCCCCTGTTTTAATATTCACGATGATCGATGTTAAATGCTGTCAGGTGATTTCTGCTATCGGTAACAATGTCTGTAAGAGCAGCAGTAGAAAGCCGCATTTTGGCCACGAAGCTGCTAAACGATCTCGTTTGGACACAAAGTAATGTTTGGCCTTGTTGACGAATATAAATCCTGGTTTGCCGTATTTTTGAGCCTGCATTGGTGCATATCTGACTGCTCATGATGATGATGATGATGATGATGAAGTGGACAGTGAAGATGGAGGATAAAGCCAAACTACCTCCCCCACTTCACTTCATCGTGGAGTCGCACTGTTTGTGCATTTCAATATCATCTGTCTTCCCAAGAAAGCCTCGGTGAAGCGCTCAAACACACCCGGACTCTGGTGTTATTTCAGTCGCGGATGTGATTCGATCGGTTATGTACGTGTGATTGAAGTGTTTCTGTCCGAACTGATCGCGTGCCTTTGATTGGCTTGAACTGTAAGTCTGTGATTTTAACGACCTTAAGCGCCACTTAATGGGATTTTCTCGATCTGTTTAACGTGTGTGTGTTGTGTATGAGTGATTTACGGTTGCGTTCGTGGAGGAAATGTGAATGAGGAAGAGCAGCTCCAGTGTGTTTCATCACACATTACACTCATATCGGTGTGATTGTATGTAACGCCGGTGTGTTTAAAGCGTGTCTACTGTATTCGGCTCATGATTTTGTGCTGAAACATGTACGCGGGTGCGCGCACTTGTGTGTGTGTGTGTGTGTGTGTGTCAGCAGTGTGTTCATTTGCTGAATGAATGAGTGTGTGTGCGTTCACGGCCTACAGCTGCTGCTGCTGCAGCCAACAAGATGGCGACTGATGAAGACACAGCCCTGCCTCACACACACTCACCCCATCACGCATGCTCTCATATACTGCTGAAAACATGACATATGCGCTCAAATAGCACCTGTTATTATACAGCTGACGCTCTAAAAAGACTTGTACGTCTGAAACATTTATGCTCCTCCTCAAATATCGTTTATATAAATCACAGTCTCGGGTCCTGAAGGGCCACCGTCCTGCAGAGTCTTCTTCCAACCTGCCTGTAGTTTGAGCTGTCTTGACGACCTAATTAATTACTTCCTTCACATTTTATTCAGGTTGGAGCTGAACTCTGAAGGCTCTTCATGGAAATGAATCAGTCATCGCACACTTGAACACAAAATATTTAAGTATCCCCACAATCATGGAAATGAAGCTATGGGAATATTTAACTTTCTGACATCAATATCACTAAACCTGTCTGTATTATAAAGACAGTAGTATAGACCAAAGCATTTTCTTTGCTGATTGCACACAAAAACAAATTTACATCTTGGACAGCATAGTCTGTTTCGAAAATGAATGTTTTCTCTTATCAGCTGCTTCTTTTCGGTGATTCTGTTGAGAGATGTATTATTTTTCTGATTGAATCGGTTTTAAAATTAAAGGATTAGTTAATTTCCAGAACCAAAATTTTACAGATAATTTACTAACCCCTTTGTCATCCAAGATGTCCATGTCTTTCTTTCTTCAGTCGTAAAGAAATTATGTTTCTTGAGAAAAACATTTCAGGATTTTTCTCCATAGAGTGGACTGCAAAAGTGTCCTCAAGTTAGAATGTCCAAAATGTAGCTTAAATGCAGCTTCAAATGGCTCTAAACAACCCCAGTCGAGGAATAAGGGCAAAACAATTGGTTACTTTCGAAACAAATTGACAATTTATATACTTTTTAACCTCAAACGTTCATCTTGTCTTGTCTCATCTCTGCGATGTGCATGTGCAGTTAGTGTAATCCGGGTGAAAATAATTTCAACATATAGGTATGTCGAAAAACTCCCATCTTGTTTTCTTCTTCATTGCTGTTTTACCTTGTAAAAGGGCGTTTGAACTTCTTTGCACGTTCACTTTGTAAACACTGAATCAGTAGTTCCCCAGCAATATAGTGTGATTTTGAAGTTGGGGAAGAAAACGAGATGGGAGTTTTTAGACGTACCCATCTTGAACTGGGAAAAAAACAGATTTCAGGCAGACCTAGACAAGACGAGTGTTGGAGGTTAAAAAGTATATAAGCTGCCAGTTTGTTTTGAAAATGACCGATCGCTTCACTAGATAAGACCCTTCTTCCTCAGCTGGGATCGTTTAGAGCCCTTTGAAGCTGCATTTTGGAAGTTTAAACTTGGGGGCACCACTGAAGTCCACTATATGGAGAAATGTTTTCCTCAAGAAACAATTTCTTAGCAACTGGAGAAAGAAAGACATGAACATCTTGGATGACAAGGGGGTGAGTAAATTATCTGTAATTTTTTTTTTTTTTTTTTTTTTTTTTTTCCCGCAAGTGAACTACTTTAAGGCTTTTTCCCACCAAAGCATATATTCGGTGTGATAAACATATTAATTAGAAGATACAGCTGCATCTGTTCAGATTGACAAGCATTTACATGTCGTCCATGAGTCTGCTGATTTTTTTTTTTTTTTTTTTTTTTAAATATGTATTTTTACTCTTTACTCTTTGACTTCTGCGACAAGCGGGTTGGAAACACAGTTGGTAAGAAAGGAAGTCTGCTGTTTTTGTGCTTTTCTGTAAGTGCCACCCACTGTCAGAGTTCATTTGCATGTTCATTTAGCCATTTTTTGTGCATTGATCTAATTGAATATGAAAACGCACAGAATTTTCATGCCAGATATTTGTGTGGAAAGGCCTTTTTGGCTTCTTAATGAATCTGTCAGATTACTCAGGCAATGTCTTACTGATTCACTTACTGACTAGGCATTTAGTAGTTAAAGGTACACATGTAGAGAAATATAGGTTAATAAGTTATTCTTATCAGTAACAGAAATGTGACGAAAATAGCATGCCGTAGGACTAGTGAACGTGAATCTGCAGCTCTGTAAAACCCAATTCATTTGGAAATGCTGATTTAATTCAAACGATAATCCGCACATGCAGGTTCTATGAAGTGCTAAAAAAAATCACTAATTACTATAAAAGTGTTAAAAGTTCAAAGTTAATTCAGCATAGTGTGTTTCCTACAGAGTGGATACATGTAAAAGTGCTAAACATGACTGAATTTTGTAGACACTCTGAATTAATTTGTTCATTATTCTCAAAGTTCGACAAATGACCTTCCCCCTTCTGAAATATGAAATATTATAAAACATCCGACGTCTGTGGATTTCATTTGAGTTTGTACATCCGTCATATTTAGAGGGATTTGAGCACATGAGGCTGCTCTAAGTTGGGCTGCGCTTTGTTGCGTGTAGTCTTATGTAACTTCAGCATCAGAATTTAATAAAAATCCTTGCACACTTTCACAGGACACTGACCTCATGAAAGAGAACAAACAGACTCTCAGAAGAAAACTTTTTCTTTTTTTTTTTAAATTCCTAATTCTCAAACCATCTGAAATACTCCCTGGGTGCTTGATTCGTATCGCTGGTCCAGAGAAAGTATGTCAAATATGGCGTGAAGTTCCTGTGCTGTGACACTGTGCAGGAGCTGCAGAGAAGAATCCTGTCTGCTCCCTTACGCCCATGTTTAGCAGAAACAAAGGAAAGAATATGAGGTGCATGAACTGCTTATAGGCTGAAAACATACTCCTGAACGTAGGCTACGCAAGCTCAGGTTCACACATCGTTGCGTTCTAAAATGTGTAAGTGTGCAGCTCATAACCCAGTGTAAGTACATACCACATTCTCAGCACTGCTGGATTTGGCTTAAATATCTTTTTTTTTTTTTTTTTTTTTTTTTTTTTTTTAAATGGTCATTTTCTTTTTCAGGTCAGTTGCTGTCATGATGAAATGGCAGTCTGAAGCAAATCTTGCCGAGTGACTTGAATAAGAATACATGGGGTTTAATATCAGCATTATTTCATTGTTACTATTGGCTTGTTATTGCATGGCCAGTGCTCAAGCGCTCTTCAGTATGTACAGCCACATGTTGGCAGTTCATTGGCCGTGTGCTTGTTTCTGCACTCGAATACTTGCGCGAAGTATCTTTTCAGCCCGTATAGTCTGAAATTATTTGAATCAGCTCAAGTGAATAAAATTGAACATTGCTTTTCATACGACCTGCCGCTTGACACTTCTGCGTTAGCTTTTCAAACTGGTATCATTAATGCGTGAAAATGCAGAAAGTACGTGAAGCTTGTGAATGTTTGTTGCTTTTGTTGTAATGCGTTTTTCCCCCCTCTCTGATCTCTTTTTATCCCACTTCATGTTTTCAGCCGCAGCTCTGAATAGGATTAAATTGTTCCCATCTGTAGATGGAGGCTTTTAGGATTATGGGTTTGGTCAGTGATAGTGCTGATTTGACTCGTGTCTGTTATATCCAGCTGTCTCTACAGTTGACATGCCCTTTCAACATATTTGATCTTTGATAATCCTTAAGCAAAATTCATGCCACCGCGTGCTGTCGTATACTGTAGCTATGGCTCTCATGGCATATTTTTATTTGATGTGTCAGTATTTGTAGTTGCGTTATGTAATCTGTATGAATGATGAGGTCATAGCGCATCAGCTCATGTTTGCCAACTGATTGGATGGGAGCAAAATCGAAGCAGCCGGCTCACGTTCATCTAAAGCAGGGATAGCCAGAACAGCTCCTGCAGAGGTGAGCTCCAAAAACAATCAAACACAGCCTGAACCACCTGATTAAAGGGTTACTCCACCCCAAAATGAAAATTTTGTCATTAATCACTTACCCCCATGTTGTTCCAAACCTGTAAAAGCTTTGTTTGTCTTTGTTGTCAATTTACGATATTTTGGATTAAATATTTGTGACTTTTGTAACTGTCCCATTAACTGCCAGTGTAAATACCACTGTCAAGATCCAGAAAGTATGAAAGACTTAAAATTGTCCATCTGTGGTTTAACCATAATTTTACAAAGCTACGAGAATACTTTTTGTACACAAAGAAAACAAAAATAATGACTTTATGCAACAATTTGTCTCCTCCGCGTCACCGTAGCACCATTTTGGAGAGTATCTGCTGGACGCCAACTGCGTACACTGTTCTGTGTCAGCCACACCACACAGATACATTTTCTGTGTTTATTTATGCTTTGAACGAAAACTGCATATCTGCGTAACGCAGCTGACACAGAACAGCGTACACTGTTTGTGCCCAGCGGGTGCTGCCCAAAATGATACGGAGGAGACGAATTGTTGAATTTTCATTTTGGGGTGGAGTAACCCTTTAAGGTGTTTAGGATTATGGGTCCGTTTTAATGGTTACATTTAAATTTTTATAATCAAAAAGCATGTCTACTGATGATACAGTTTTAAAAGGTACAGGTAAAAGGTGCATTTCAACAGAATTGAAATGGCAATAAACTCAAATATTACAAATTATAAATGTTATAAGGGTGAGTATGTGACAGCTGCATTTTTACGTGAGCTGTTCCTTTAAAACGATGAGTGTGTGTGTCTGTGTTATCGTGCACACCTGTTGCAGACTCATTGTATGATTCTATGATTCTTGTATGAGCATAGGACAGGTTCTTTCCTGACTCCTGAGGTGGCACATGTGTTGTTTACAGACTGGTCCTGTTAAAGGGTTATGTGTCTTCGTCAGACCTGCAGCGTAGCCTCTACTTGATTACTCTTTATGATGTAAAATTGAAATCTAAATACACTTATTTGAGTCATTATCCAGTACTCGGGCTGGTTGGTAAAGTCGTGTGAATATTGATCACACAAAATTTTACACCTGTGTAATTCCATGAAGAAAATTTTAATTTCACAGTGTAATCGCAGTGGCATTTGGTGATAGGCTTTGGTGGTTTTTTTGTAATTTTCCACCCATTCGGACACTAATCACAAGTCATATTTAGCATTTCATAGACTGCAGCCTCATCTGTCAGCCAGCAATTCACAGCAACAGTGTTCAGTACATTGCACAAAACCAGATGTTTACTTTTGCAGAGCATAATGATCAGTGTACATAATCAGTGAACATAAGGTGATCAGCACGGTTCAGCACTGGTCCGATAGCTGTCCTGAAACACGCTCACCAGACCTGGGCCAGTTGTCGTCCTTATTGTTGCTGCATCGCAGCTTCATCCTGCTGCTGGTCTGACTGCAGCGCTTCATTCCAGTCCTTATTTAACACACCTCTGGCCCTTTTACAAGGAATATAAAAAGAGTGGAGTTAAAGTATTATTTTCAGATTATGGTATGCAAAGTTGTTTTGAACCCAACCATGAATAAAGGCTAAGTGTTTCCTGCTCTCCCACTGCTGAATCTGTAGTGTCAAGGTAAAAGAAATCACATTTTGTATGACGTTGTGAATGTTAGTTTGCTGTCGGAATTAAATGCGGTGAGAAACAGACAGCATATTGTAAAATACTGGCATTAAATCTCACATTTCAATTACGCTGTCCTTGCATCCAAACATACGGCACAAACGGTGTTGTCTGATTCGCGAACAAACAAATTAGTTCTATAAGGAATGAACTGACTTTAACTGAAAATTGAGTGTTTACTATTGTCCTTTTGCATTATCGACACGCTGTTTTCCTATTTAATACTGTAAAGCTGCATTGACATAATCTGTTTTGTTAAAAGCGCTGTTTAAATAAAGGTGACTTGACTTGAATCACTCTAAACTCGCTGAATCGGAGCGCTTACCGAACCAACTCATTTATAAACACTAAGTTATCTTTACTGCCAGAACTGTCAGAGTAGTGATGGCGCAACGTCTCGTGACTCCTGTTTAACGTGAGGAGCGGTGCTCAGGCATCCCAGCGTTGGCCCGTGCCGTCACGCTCGTTTCCTCGCAGGTCGTTTGAATACAGGTCTGTTATCTGACATTTTTATGATGTTTTGAATAAGCAAAGTGGACCACAGAAGGACAATACCGTTGTACAAGTCACCGGTGCTACGCTAATGCACTTTTGCATGCGAAAACGCATTATTTGCATTTGGAATAAAGGCTTTGCTTTCTGTTGACATTGCTAGTGTTGAACTGAAAGGTAGGAGAAATGTGCCTGAACCTGATGCACAGCTGAGCAGCTGTCATGATTTGCTTTGTATCATGTGATTGCGTTCACTATAGAGAATGCTAGTGAACACCCAATTCTTCTGATGCTTTGATTCTTGACTTTTTTTTTTTCCACGTTCGTTGTCTCCATTGGGATTTTAGAAGTCTTCAGTCAAGTCTTGATGATTGAACCAAGCTAAGCCAGCTCTAGAACTTTAAAGGAGACATAACACACAGTTTTGCCCAATCTCATGTTAATCTTGAGTACCTATAGAGTACCTATATATCTCCAAAAAGTCTTTAGTTTTTTCGGATTTATAAAAGAAACATACAGGTTTACGATTCTCTCCGAAAACAGCTGAGCTCCTGGAGACGTTCCGTAGGCGGAGCTAAAAATTCATGAGCACTTGCGCGCTGATTGCTAACACAACACAGATGCCGTTTCACTTACCGCCTGCAGTTTTGAATCATGACCGGAATCCTTTATCACTGGAAACGATCTTTCATTATCAAATGATATGCAAATCCAGCGTTGAACTGGGCTTTGTTTATAAAACCTTCACCACCGCAGCGATGGGAACAATCCTGTGCAGCGCTGCCAAAAGAAGCACGATAATGGGCACGCTCTTGCTCTCACTCTGGTTCCGGCAGAAGTGCCGATACAAGGAATTACACTCTTCATGACGTCATGAAGAGCCATGATCGGAAAAAAAAAAACTTTTTCCAAAATTTGTACGAACCTGGAGGGAGTGTATTTGGCACAGAAAATACTCTGTCATATTTCCAAATAGTTTTTTGGAACTTTGCCCGTTAACAGTCTTTAACAGTGTAAATAAGTCAACATGCATGAAATAGCATTAGACCCCCCCTCTTTAAATGGAAGCAACAGGCAGTCTTACAAGACGATGATCTGCAGTTCATTGAGCGCATGTTTATCCCGCTAGTGAATCAGTGGGTTAAAGGAGAAGTTCACTTCTAGAACAAAAATGTAAAGATAAATTACTCACCCCCTTGTCATCGATGTTTTTGTCTTTCTTTCTTCAGTCGTAAAGAAATATTGCTTCTTGAGGAAAACATGTCAGGATTTCTCTCCATATAATGGGCTTCAATGGTGCCCCCAAGTTTAAATGTCCAAAATGTAGTTTAAATGCAGCTTCAAAGGGCTCTAAACAATCACAGTTGAGGAATAAGTGTCTTATCTAGCAAAACGATCGTCCATTTTCTAAACAAATTAACAATTTATATTATTTCTTACCTCAAATGTTTGTCTTTTCTATTCTTTGCATCGCGCATGCAAACTCTGTGTAATCCGGGTCAATACAGTTAGGGTATGTCAAAAACTCCTACTTCAAATTCGTCCTACATCGCTGTTTTACCTTTTTTGTAAAGGTCGTTTGATCATCTTTGCATGTTCACTTTGTAAACACTGGTGTACTTTTGCGGCGATGTAGGAGTTGGAGAAGATGAGCATTTGAGGTTAAAAACTATATAAACTGTCAATTTGTTTGGTAAATAACCAATCATTTTGCTAGAGAAGACCCTTATTCCTTGGCTGGGATCATTTAGAGCCCTTTGAAGCTGCATTTAAACTACATTTTGAACATTCAAACTTGGAGGCACCATTGAAATCCACTATATGGAGAAAAATCCTGAAATGTTTTCCTCAAAAAAAAAAACAATTTCTTATTGACTGAAGAAAGAAAGACATGAACATCCTGGATGACAAGGGGGTGAGTAAATTATCTGTAAATTTTTGCTCTGGAAGTGAACTTCTTTAATGAATCCATACAATATGACATGTAGGTCAGTCACTGAATATAAAAAAAAAAACATTTTTGATGTAGATTGCCAAATATGACTGAAGTAATTTGATAGTGTAGAAAGACTTAACTATGACAACGCTTCATAGGAGTGCACAGCTCTTTAGCTGTGGTTTGCATTGTCATGGTACAGTGACAACTTGGTGGGTACTGCCTAGTTCTTCACTAGCAATTCGCCAATTAAACCTTATTTAGCAATACCTTTAAAATCACACCGAGCTCACACGACGTCTGTCTTTAGGATTCATACAGTCTCTGTATGGAGGAAACCCTTTAAGTCAGCTTTGTAAAGATGTTGAATATGCAGTGGAGCGTCTTCACGGCAGTATCAGGAAGAAGTGCCTGTGACAGAGTGGAGCATCCAGAGAAACCGGTTTAGTCAGAGGCAGGTGGCACGTTTGTTTGCTGGAAGGATCTGAGCTTGACAAGATCTGTCTGACTTGGTCCAGACAGCTGATGTTTAACATGTTGTATTCTCGCTTGCAGTTGGCCAGTGGTAAACGGCAACAACGGACAACAGAAGCAGTCTGAGAAATGAGCTCTGTTCCAAAACTAGGGAGCTTTCTATTGAGTGAATTACATTTTATAATGGGCATTTGATGGCTTCCATCTTGGATGGACATTTTCACAGTGTTTGTAATGCTACCTAACAATAAGGCCATAATAAGCAGAGTCATGTAATCATACTGCTAACCTTTTGAAATGGCATTTGCTCACCCTCATGATGCCTGAACATGCTGCCTATAGGCTCGCTAGGCTTTGGAACAGAGCCACAGTCACATGACCTTTCTTGCTTTGTGTTAATTGTACAAAAGGCTTTCTTCCAGCTTTTGTACGCGTGTATGATCCTGTTGGTATGCGAGTTGTGATTGTGTGAGTGACGTTCAGCTGTAATGTGAAACGGATCCGGTGGACTCTGAGGCATCAAGCAGGTAAGGACCGACTGTGACTGAACTGTCAAATGCCCACATACTCATTAAGGAACATGCATTAACTAGGGCCCCATGAAATCTGTTTTGTTTTTCCCAAGTGTATTTGTTGAATTAAATGAGTAATCAAAAAGAGCTTGCCAAATAAATTATTTAAATGGAATAAAATGGAACGTTAACAAAATCGGACCCTATAAAATAGTGTGTTTGTGTTTTCCTACGAATTTGATTATTTATTTTTTTTTCTTGATACTGTATTTTATGATAAAATGGTGAATAAAAAACGGTGATGTCACATTAAACTGAAGCGCAAACAGAATCAGTTCTTTAAAATATACTACTGCTACTTTAAAATACACTACAGTTCTTTCAAAATAAAATATTGCATTTTTATTTATCAATAAATAAGATGCTACAAGAGGTGTAGTGTAAATTAAAACATGGATAAAAAAATCTATTGATAATGTTATGTTCTTTAAAGTTTTTATCAGTGCAGTGTTTTCAATAGATTTAGTTTCCATAAAGTATCATATCTAATACTAGGGATGGGCACAAGAATTGATGTACTTGAGTACTCGAACATGACCGTGGCAATCGATAATGGAAATGATGATCATTTAGTCTGATTGGTTGGTAATGCTATGCCATCCAGACCGGAGGAACCAAAGTGAAAGTATGGCTTTGGAAGCGCTCCGTGAAAATTCAGAAATGCCGTATTCCTTTTAGATGTTTCTTTGTTAAAAACATTGATATTAATAATCTAGCAGTGTTATTTTGTATCATCATATTTTCTTCAGCGGTTCCAGTTAAAGTGGTTTCTTATCATCATGGCTTCAAAAAAGAGCAGGAACGAGTCACTCGATAACACAAAACACAGTTGTGCAATAAAGTTCAAGATGTGCAGTGCTGTGAAATGGTATGTACATAATTATTTTTCTCATCATATTTTCATTCACATTATTTTTGTGACACACATAGCCCCTCAGTTAATCGATTAATTGTTTTACTGAGCTTTCCAGTACTCAAAAAAAAGTCGTCTCAGAAATGTCCTTCCCTTTGATATACATGTGATTTTATGCTTTGTAATATTATTAGGGATGCACCGATACCACTTCAGTACTCGCCCGATACCGATACTTTTATTTTTGGTACTTGCCGATTCCGAGTACCGATACTGATATTTTAAAATTTACAGGTAGATTTGTAAAATATAGGGTACAGAAACTAAAAGAATATGTATAATGTTAGTTGGTCAACTTTATTTATCAAATAGATACAGTCAAACCAAAATGTATTTAGAACCCATTATCATAAACTGTGTCCTGCACCCACTAGTAAAACAAAAACAAAACAAAATAAAAATAAATATATATCAAAAATTGTCAAAAGATGGTGTATATCTGCTGTCTGAATAATTTTTGGGTTGACTATATATCCCTTAACTATTTTTACACTTAATTATGCCCATTAAAATGTGTTTTGTTACTTTTACTCTTTTTTTTTTTTTTTTTTTTTTTTTTTTCCTTGCTCTATGGTACATCATCTTAAATTTAATAGCATTAAACTGCTCAATTGCAGCGGCTCAGTAATGTAATCACGCGAACCACTCATTATGAATCTCCTAACTCTGATATTTTCAGAATTATAAGTCACGTTTTTTTTTTATCTGAAATATGCTGCTATTTGGGCTACAATCCAAAGCGACTCAAATAATGGAGAATCACTCGTGAATATATATATATATATATATATATAGTTATAACTACGAATTTGTTTTAATCCAAAAGATGCGTGTGCTGAATATGCGAACATAAATGAAGATCACGCAACAGCGCGCGCGCTCTCTCTCTTTCTCTGTGTCGCGCTTTCTCTCTCGCTCCCTCTCTCTCTCTATACCGTTAAATAACTTGTGCATTGATTTACTTAAATTGTTTTTGACATATCTTACCGAACTACAAACTTTCCAGTGTTGTCAAGGCGGGATATTAACTCGACAAGCCCGCACATCTTGGCCACCGCGCGCTCAATCAAATCTGCGTGCTTTGCCTATATCAGCTCCCGCGCACCAGCTATACAAGCTTAATATTGAATGTTTAACATTATATTACTTACATACACATACTTCTTAGACATCATTATACTCTAATGACTCCATTCTGCCGTTTGTTGTTTTGTTATCGGTGTTTCTTTGCCTGCATACGCACTTGTCACATGATGTGGTATCGGCGTTTGGTATCGGGGCATTTTAACGAGTACGAGTACAGGAGCTCAGTATCGGGCCCGATACCGATACCAGTATCAGTGCATCCCTAAATATTATTGGAAGCATCAGTAATGATGAGCATTGTTAAACAATGTCCAACAGCGTTTATGAATTTATAGTATGCTTATAGTCTTAAGCCTTTAGTTTCTAGCTTTTATTGAAAAAGAAAACATCAATGATTTGCCTCATTTAAAAAAAAAAAAAAAAAAAACTTTCTTTGAAAAATATAATCAAATATAAAAAAAGTTTGTTGCTAAAGATAAACCACATAGTTTTGTTTTTTAAATCGCTGAAAATATTTGCGTGTCAAGTATAGAGATCCGGACGGTATTAACGAGCAGCAAAAGGTCGAGTTGTGTAAAGGAAAATCTGTGACTGCTCTCTAGTACTGTTTTCGTCGTAGCATTGTAAGTGTTGTCTTATGTTATTGTGGTCACTATGATGGCTTAAAATAGACCAGACTTGTGTTAGCGGTCTTTAATGGCCTGTTAATGGATACGCTGGCAGAATGACTCTTCCCATGTCATTCTGCTCAACCATAAGTGAATTTACCAGAATCTCTTTCAGTACGTACTGTGACCTACATGCTTAAACAAGTGCACTTCCCTTCAAATCCAGCTCGAACCTACATCACAAATGTTCAAGCACTACCTGTCAAAGGTTTTTGTCAACTGTATTGAAATCTTCATCACTGAATGAATGTGTCTCATGTACATCCCTGCTGTACTGATTGGTGATTGTATTAAACCTGCAATACTGCAGTTCATGTTCAGTGGACAGAAAAATTTGCCTTGAACTAAAAGAGGAAACGGATACTGTGTGATCAGGCCGTCTTGAGTTCACTGTCGACCCTCTACTAGAGATGTAATGGTATGAGAATTTCTTATCACGATTATAGTGACCAAAATTATCACGGTTATCAGTATTGTCCCGATATTGTTCAGATGTACTGGAAATGTTCAAAAAAGTACTGACACGTAAATCACTTTACCAAGTTTTATATTTAAAATAAACAAACAACGATTAAAAAGACGTTTTATTTGCAAATCACTAAAACAACAAAAACAGTCTGACAACAGTTTAACTAATAGCATGTTCAAATATCTAATGTCAGTGATCAAATAAAGCTTTGGAAAAAAGCTGATATCACACGGTTTAATTTAAAGCTGCAGTCCGTAACTTCTTTTTTTTTCTTTTTTTTTTTTTGGTTAAAAGTTATCCAAAATCAATTTTAAGCATTAGTACATAATCACTGAGCATGAGTACATAACCAGCCAGTGTTTAAAAACTGTCTCCTTATGTTAGCCCGATTCACAATGGTAAGCTTGTAATAATGTTTTCTAATTTGAGTGGTACTGGTAGGTTTTCGCAGGAAATACAAACATGCCACCATTGGTCTTTGCGTCATTACGTCACATCTGTAATCATTAAGAATGAGCCCTGGCTAGTAGGCTATATGGCATGTGAGGATGCTGCAGGTGGCAGATCATTTATAGCCTTTTATCACAGCAGCTGGAATAATTAAATTGATTTGTTTTGATGGCGGAGTGTAATCCGGAAAGGATAATGAGGTGTTAAAGGAGATGTCCACTTCCAGAGCAAAAATGTACAGATAATATACTCACCCCCATGTCATCCAATTATGTTTTTTGAGAAAAACATTTCAGCATTTTTCTCCATATAGTGCACTTCTATAGTGCCCAGAGTTTGAACTGTTTGAAAATGTGGTCTGTATGCGGCTACAATTTATATACCCTTTTTTAAAGGGGTCATCGGATGCCCATTTTCCACAAGTTGATATGATTCTTTAGGGTCTTAATGAAAAGTCTCTAATATACTTTGATTAAAAATTCTCAATGGTTGTGTAAAACAACACCCTTTTTACCTTGCCAAAATCAGCTCTGCAAAAATCATCCCATTCTGAGGGATTGTTCCTTTAAATGCAAATGAGCTCTGCTCACCCCGCCCCTCTCTTCTCTGGAGTGATGAGCCTGTTTACTTTCGCCACAAAACTTGCTAACTAGCACGTTATTAGGAAAGATGATTGCAGAGATTCATTAAAAAACTCCTTATACTCACTTCTGCTGTAGGTGAAGCTGAATCACGAATTATTTGCGTAAACGTAGACACATTTATGTAACATTAGATTGGGAGGCGCATTCCCTTCACAAACAAACGTAATCCACTGCATCTTTAGCGGCTCAGATGTCGGGAGTAAATGACGACCACTATGTTCATTATTACATCCAACAACACAATACCTAAGTCACTCAATCGGAGATATTCTTGTCTAACTTACATCCCTGCTCTGGCATCGAAACAAAGAGGGTGGACTGTTACAGCTGATTTAGGGCAGGTCTGAGGTAAGACGCTCATGTCAATCAACTGTTGTGGGAGCGGCCTCTGTTGGTGTGACAGCACACCGACAGGCATCTGAGAGTGGCTCGATTTGAAAATGGGGATATTATTTTTACAGATTAATTAAAAACCGCTGCATGGATTTTTATCATCATAGGTTAGATGTGTACATGCACTGCCAACACACATTTATGTTTAAACAACATGTAAAAGTGAAATTTGCATCCGATGACCCCTTTAATGTCAAACGCTCATCTTGTCTTACTCTGCCTGAACTCTGTTTTTGTTCCGGTTCATGACAGTTAGGGTATATCAAAAAACTCCCATCTCATGTTCTCCCTCAACTTCAGAATCGTCCTATATCACTGTTTTACCTTTTTTGTTAAGGGTGTTTGATCTTCTTTGCATGTTCACTTTGCAAAGACTGTGTCGGTACTTCTGCAGTGATGTAGGATGATTTTGAAATGAATTTTAAAGTTGAGGCAGAAAATATGATTGGAGTTTTTTGACATACCCTAACTGTCTTGAGTCAGAGTACACGGAGTTCAGGTAGAGAAAGACAAGATGAGCGTTTGACATTAAAAAGTATTTAAATTGTATCATTTTAATGAAAATAACCGATTGTTTCGCTAGATAAGACCCTTCTTCCTCAGCTGGGATCATTTGGGATCGTTTACAGTCACATTTAAACTACATTTTGGAAGTTCAAAATCGGGGCACCATATCAGTCCATTATATGGAGAAAAATGCTGAAATGTTTTCCTCAAAAAACATAATTTCTTTACGACTGAAGAAAGAAAGACATGAACATCTTGAATGACAAGGGGGTGAGTAAATTGTGTACATTTTTGTTCTGGAAGTGGGCTTCTCCTTTAATGAAACACATGTGACAAATTAGATTATATTCCAGTTTTAAATGTGCTCTGATTACACAAGATTTGTTTTTCAAAGAGAACCAGACAGAATTAGACTGTACAGAAATTGAAATCTACAGGTAATGGTAATACACACTATTACACGCAGTTACGCAATGCTGATGTTGTTAACGTTAACAATTTGAGAATATCTTATAACAGTAATAATAATTTGCATGGTTTGATGTGATATGAACTAAACGATCGTTAGATGTTATCACCAATGGTAGCATGATTTTATTGTAATGCTTTTTTTCCTCAGCTGGTCAGAACAAAAGTGGCAGACATGTTTCTTGTTCAGATGACAATATCTGGTGAAAATTCTTATTTGGGTCATACCAAGACGCAGAATCTGTGATTTCTGAGTACAGTAAATATCCACATGGTGTGGTGACTGACAGCCACACATAAACGCAAAATGTTATATTCATCTGCGCTGAGGTTTCAAACAGAGATGGCGGCAAAGAAGCAAAACCTGCACCGCAGCTTTAAATAAAGTCAATAACACATTAATAATACGTTTTCTGCAATGAAATGTGGGTATTTTACATAATATTTACTGTATTAGAAATAAATGATCTGAAAATGAATCCATAAAAAAAATAAAAGTAAATTTGTAAAATAATCAGATTTATTCTGTATGTACTAAACAGCACACTGGAAGTTTGTGCACACTGGAGTGTCATGACACAGTGACTGTTGTGAATATGACAGCAAACTTCACTTTAGAATATCTCACAGCTGGATTCATTGAAATTAGTGATTATTCAAATACTTGTTTAAATGCACCTTTGCTGAATGCCCTCTGTATGTTTGAAAAGTATCATAGTGTTTGTCTTTGTCATCAAACAAAAAATTGTTAAAAAGAGTAAGGTAATGTAGCTGGAGAATGGGAGCTCTTGTTTATCTGAATTCTCAGTACTGTTAAAATATGCTGCTTTGGACTTATCGGCTAAAAACGCATCAGCCTAAAAGATAATTAAAAATGGCAAATATTAGGCAGGTATATCAGCTGACCATTATATAAAATTTACATTTTTTATATTTATTTAGCATCACCGTCACACAATAAGGACCATTATGTATATAAACAGAAGTCGCATGTGGACACTTAAGTGAGAACATTTGATTGAAGACAGACAAATCGCAGAGTCAGCTGCAATCAGTTTGTTTTAACAGATACTTCAAAACAACTTATTTTGTGGAAATTCACCATTCACTTTACTTTGAGTTTTAAATTAAAGATGCTATTAAAATATCTATGAAGTATTGCCATGTGGTGACAGAGCAGGCGCACAACAACCTTACATTACTATTATCAAAAAAACACTATAAACATTTGATATACTCATCATTCAAGTCTAGTAACTGGGGCCTTTTATTTTTACTGTTGAATGTTCCAGCTTGTACGAACTCTGTTAGACTCCATGTTGTCAGTGTGGCTCTGCTTTGCGATCATGTCTGTGTTGGTGCAGATCGCAGCGCTGCACATCCTCTACAATGGCAGCTTATAAATAGCTGTGCTATTGACAGCGCAGGAAAACTCCCTCTGCTAAGCGTATGTCGTCCGGCCTGTAATGTCTCTGTGATGTTATTGCTTCTTGATTGTTTTTATCATTGTATATTTGTTAACTTGTATGTAGCTTTAACTTGTAGATGGACTGTAGAGCCGCAGCGTTCTGAGGGTGGAGGCCAAATGGCGCTTATGTTTGTTTGAAAGGGCAGAATGGAGTCAAAGAATCAGGCTTTTAAAGGCAAGCCTTCTAGCATCTTTAACATTTCCGTCCTCCTCCTCCTCCTCCTCCTCCTCCTGCATTGTCCGTCTGTTCCCTGCATGAGCTGCGGCTGCTGCTGGAGTGTGTCTGGGGGGGGCGGGTAGAGTGCTGTTAAATATTGCATGCTTTGTCCTCAGCAAATGGCTGCAGGCACATGCTGTCAAAAAACACAAACACACAAAGCGGTCAGGCCTATTTATTGTGTGCATTTATTCGCTGGACACTCTCAATGCTTCATACCCTTTATCACTTCAGGCTATAAACGGACACAAAGAGCTGTGAGAGGGACGACCTGTGTGTGTGTGTGTGTGTGTGTGTGTGTGTGTGTTTCGCTTGTGTAACGTCCAGTAGCGGCACTCAGAGAGAGTGGATGTGCATTCAGAGAGCTGAGGGGAAATCATCTTATTTGAACCTTTGCCATTAGATGCCTGTTTTACTTTTAGGTTTTGCTCTGAAATGAGCACAACTTGGTTTCACCACTATATTGAGGAACACAAGATGTTTGTGTTGAGTTGTGGCTAGGGCTAACAATAAATAATGACTCTAACCTCTGCCATTCATTTTTCAAGAATTTTTTTCAAATGTTTTCTCATAAAAAAAAAAAAGCCTTGTGAGCAGCATGCTTCCTTTCCCAATCCTATTGTAATAAAGGCAAACATGCCGTTAAATAAATAAGTGCTTTTTATTTATTTATTTATCAGTAAAAACTTGAGTATCTTAAAACATTTTTGTGGCCCTAGTTGAGACAGCCAGTCATTTCCATCAACACTGGATCAGATTATTTATTTATGTATTTATTTTTTTTGGACTCATTTACGTTTTAGTATTCAAACAAGATGGGATTTGCAGATAGTCAATAAATATCTTAGAATTTAATACAATAAATACCACACACAACATGAAATTAATATATATTTTACATAACATTTAAATAATATTCTTATTTTCAAACTTCAGATTGAGATGTAAAAAACATCCGTACATTACAACAAAACAGCGAAACTTTTGCTGCCTGGTAAGGTTAGGCACAGGTTCAGTGGTCTGGTTCGGTTTAATGGATAGAGGTAGTGTCAGCTGTGTAATTATATGAATAACATATGAAATTTACATTTGTGTTTTATATTTAAATACAAGTATAATGTAAAAACATGCATGGACACATAATCAGATCATTCATTTAAATGTTACTATGTAGTAGTTAAAGACACTTGATATAATTTTTCTTTAAAGAGTGTAGTATTTTATTAATTGTTTTCTTTGAAGCTGAAGTCGTGCACAAATCCTTTCAGCAAGTTAAGACTCTTGTTTTTAACTAGTGTAGTGTAGACCAGTATTGTTAAAGGTCGCAGTTTTATTTAGATTATTACAACACACAGAGGTGAACATATAGCAATAATCTGTCGTGTGTTTGGGCGTCTGAATGTGTGTGAGCACTAGTGAGTGTTTGTGTGTGTGTCTTTGTTCTAGTTTTGCAGCTCACCCCACCCTCCATTTCCTGTTTGTAACACATGCTCTCAGCTGACTCTCAGTGTCATGTGACGCCACTGCTGTGCCATATCTGAACAATCGATGCACTGGCCTACAAATATCCATCTGCAATCTGCAGTGAACGCTTTAGTAACATTAGTCGGATTTAAAAAAGCAACAAAATTTATATTGTATGTCTTTTTATTAATTATTACATGTCCTGCCCAGTGTTGTCCTCCAAACAATATGTAAATTCAAAGCTATCAAAACAAATACAGTGAGTATATCTGTGTAGGATATATACATTGTGAAAAATATGGGTTAAAATGTAATCAAATATAAACATTACATTCTAAAGCAACAAGAAATATTTAATCAAAATGTGTATTTTAGCCTGACTTGTTTGCTATCAGGACAAGCCTTAATGTAAAATGGAAATAAATAATCATGTGACTTTCTAACATTTACAGATATTACTGTTGTTCACAGAGGAAAGGATGTGACCAGTCAGTGAAATTACCTAGAAATAGTAATGTAGTAAAGTACAACTTCATATTATTATCACATCATTCATCAAATCAGTTATTTCTGAATTGAAATTACACATGCAAGTTTCAATCTTCACCATGTCAGTTCGGTTGCGGTGGGTTGGGAATCAGTGACGTGTGTGTGTGTGTGTGTGTGTGTGTGTGTGTGTGTGTGTGTGTGTGCACAATTGTCTGTTTTCACTGTCATTTGATGTGAAAACAGACCCAGATCTGCATGGAGCACACGTAGTTTGACGTGAATTCACTGCAAGTGCTCTACTTTCCAGTGTCAAGGCAGTATGACTTTTATTAAAAAAGAAATCTTTTGAATTGCAGAAATGACTTGATGAATTGGCAAATGTTTTGTGAATGAATCAGATTTTTCCGCCGGTGAAACTTGTACACCCGTTCTGTAGTGCGAGCGACGCGCTCGCATTATAAACGCTTGGAGAGTAGGAAGCTCTGTTGATAATTGGAGCACATATCTATTTTTGTCGCGTTTCGTCACGGCGCACGCTCTGTGTAGACGCGTTACAGTCGACGCGCTTTCTCCTGCCGTGCGCACGGCTCCCTTCCCTAGAATGGCTGTGATCTGATGTGTTCACAAGCAGCACAGACAGCGACTCAATCCTCCATTCAGACTCAGGAGGAACACATCGAGGAACACTTGTGAAAAATCTGTGAGCACCTTATGATTAATCCCTGATGTTTTCTTATTTATTCTTCTTTCATGTGAAATTCTTAATGTTTTAAGTTTCTTTAAACAGTAAAATCATTTAATTATTAATAATCATTTAATGAAATCCATATCAACAGTATCCATCTTTGCACTGCAGTGGTGGCACAGAAACTGCATCTGAAGTGGCATTTAGATGTATTTACTCATACTGTGACATCAAGGCATTGATGTTGCATTTACAGTTGCATAAAATGCTGTGAGATTAATGTATTAAATATAACATTTTGAATATAGAAATATGAAATGATGGAAAAATGTAATACTTCAACATATTAAACTAAAAGTGCCAGTGGGTGGCGGTAAGTCAGTCTTAATCAGCGAGTCATTAGCCACTTTTGCCCATACAGTTTTACTAGTAAATTAACCTTAAGAGATCATGTCTGAAACTTTACAGAAATACTTGTAAATCACTGTTGGCAATTTTCTTTGGATAAGGAGTTTTAACATTACCAGTAAATTACTGATTTTATGCTATGTGTGAACAAACGGTTTACAGTATGAGCATGTACGAGAGCACGCTGATATAGAAGTGTGCTTTGGGCCAATCAGAAAGCTCTGTTGGAGCGGTTTACACTGCACTGCTAAGCACTGCTGCTTTTAATTGTTTTTCTATATAAACATGAGCTAGATGAATATACTTGAGACCCTGCCTTCTCATTCACCAGCAGTGCAGTTCTGTCGTTATATTGTGTACTATAGTAACTGTACTAATGTAGGGCCCTATGAAATGTGTTGTTTTCTTTGTTTTTCTTCAAATTCTGTTTTAAATTTTCTAGAGTCTGTGTTAATGGTTGCATTAAACATTATTGATCAAAAAGCATGTCTGATGAATTGAAATCATGAAACCTACACAATTTAACAGCAGTTTATTAAAAGATTAACAAAAACTACATTAAGGCCGTATGAAATTTTTTTTTTTTTTTTTGTTTTTTTTCCTCAAATTTGGTTTAGAAGTCCACTTCCAAAACAAAGATTCACATATAATGTACTCACCCCCCTTGTCATCCAAGGTGTTCATGTCTTTCTTTCTTCAGTCGTAAAGAAATTGTTTTTTGAGGAAGACATTTCAGCATTTTCTCCATATAATGGACTGATATGGTGCCCCAGTTTTGAACTTCAAAAATGCAGTTTAAATGCGGCTTCAAACGATCCCAAATGCGGTTGTAAACGATCCCAGCTGAGGAAGAAGGGTCTTATCTAGCGAAACCATCGGTAATTTTCATTAAAAAAAAATACAATTTAAACACTTTTTAATCTTAAACGCTCGTCTTGTCTTTCCCTCCGTGAACTCGGTGTATTCTGGTTCAAGACAGTTAGGGTATGTCGAAAAACTCCAATTGTATTTTCTCCCTCAACTTCAAAAATCATTTCAAAATCATTGTTTCGCTAGATAAGACCCTTCTTTACAACTGCATTTGGGATTGTTTGAAGCCGCATTTAAACTTTTGGAAGTTCAAAATCAGGGCACCGTATCAGTCCATTATATGGAGAAAAATGCTCAAACTATTTCTTGACGACTGAAGAAAAAAAGACATGACAAGGGGGTGGAGTTCATTATTTTTAAATTGTTATTCTGGAAGTGAACTTCTCCTTTAATGGTTTCATTAAATTTTAATAGTCAAACGCACATCTAGTTAATTGATTTTTATAAAGAATTCATATTTGTTTATTTATTTATTTCAGAGATTCTGTGTTGTGTATTTACATTACATTATGTAATGAAATCACACGTCTGCACCATTCATTCAAACAGAGACACACAGATTATGCAGGTTTGTGTTTAAATAATATTTTTGCGCCGTCATATTCACAGACACTCGTCTATATTGTGTTTTGTTGTAAGTGTAGTGACCTGATTCATTCATCCTAAATTTGGGCAAATTCCATGACATTCCGCATTTTACAGTAAATTCCATTTTATGTCTGGATTCCGTGATTCCGTCTGCATTTTCCACATCTCGGAAATCATAGGGCACGAAGTAATAAATAATGTGTTTCATCTTTTAAGAGCAAAAGCATGTTCACCTGTCACTCAGAAGTTTGTCACAATTTTCAGTCTTGGAAGTAAAGTCTGTCGCACATAACATACTATTGCTCTGTTGACTAAGGGCATGAAAACCCATCATGTAGGCTTTCTGTTGCACGGTGCAGAGTCATTTTGAGAATCTGATTACATTATAGAACCATTCGTGAGCTTCGATCGTCACCAAAATAAATATTAATCAACAGTAATAACTGGTTAACAAATATGTTTTCACAGTTACACTTTAGTTGCTAATGCATCTGAAATGGTGGCAGTGTGGAGCCTTGCCTGGTTTATGGTGGAGTATATGATCTAAGAATGCTCTGTGATTTGTGAAGTCATAGCTTATGTTCAGTGTAGAAGTGCACAGTGACCTGAAGCAGGTAGGAAATCAACATTTCCATTTAGAAATTCACTGCATGAAAAGTTCGGTGTGACCACACTGCTTTTAACTTCCCTAGATCATGCTGTCATTCACATCACAAACCCTTCCCGGCTTGAACGCGCGTCTTTCTGCCAATCGAGTTGAACGCTCACATCCACAGAGACCGCGATCAGGTTCAGTTGTGATGTGATCCGTTACTGTTGTCTGAAGCAGCTCACTTTGCTTTTGCAGCAACTGTGTCAAAGATCGCGACAAACAGATTTTATCTGCTGCAGCGAGTCATTTGCAGTGTAGAGTGGTCAGGTTCAGGCAGGAAGGAGTTAACAGCCTGCAGCTCGTGCTCGTGTCTGTGGGGCAGCTGGTCTGGAGGGAGGGGGTCCTAAATTATTAAACCCCAGCAGAAACAGGGCAGCATGTAATAGACGCAGAGCAGTGCCCTGCTCACCTCCTGTACCGCACCGATTTAGCTGCTCCCTGCACACTCGTGGTCTATGTGGACCCTGTCACATCTTTTCCAGGATGACTTTGCTTTGTCAAGATTTAAGGAGACATTTTTTCCTTTATGTATGTGTTATGAACATTAACAGTATGAATTTCTTTAAAGCTGCTTTGTGTGTTGTAAGCAATCTGGGCTCCAGAATTTTTTTTTTTTTTATATATATATATATATATTAAAAAAAAAAAAAAAAAAAAATATATATATATATATATATATATATATATATATATATATATATATATATATAAATATAAATATAAACATTATGGCATGCCGTTCAGGAAATAATTATATTTATAGTATGAAGTTTGAGTGTATGGAATGAAAGTCTGAATATATGGAATGAAACTCCGAATATATGGAATGAAAGGCTGAAAAAATATATATAGAATCAAAGTCTGAATATATGGAATGAAATTCTGAATATATGGAATAAAATCTGAATATATGGAATGAAAGTCTGAATATATAGAATTAAATTCTGAATATATGGAATGAAAGTCTGAATATATATAGAATCAAAGTCTGAATATATGGAATGAAAGTCTGAATATATGGAATGAAAGTCTGAATATATGGAATGAAATTCTGAATATATAGAATCAAAGTTTGAATATATGGTATGAAAATCTGAATATATAGAATGAAATTCTGAATATATGGAATAAAAGTCTGAATGTATGTAAAAGTGTGAATATATGGAAAGAAAGTGCAAATTAAACAATTCTCACTGAATAATGTATAGCTTGCTTTATCATTATCAGAGCAATAGGCTTTTGAATTGTGATTCATTTAAAATGTCATTCCCAGAAATTTTCCAATATTTTGTTGAACTACAAGACTTTTTTTGCAGCAGCAGCTGGTCATACTCCAGACAACACAAACACACTGTTTAAAAAAAAAAAAAAAAAAAAAAAACTAAGTCAACTAAAATATTCCAGTTGTCACTTAAATACTTTTAACATTTTTTTTTGATTGTTTTTTGTTTTTTTTTTACAGTGCAGTTTGGAGTCTATATCACATCATCTTGAGGATCATATTTCCATTATTGCAACATTCTTAATGCATCAGATTTCCTTCAATAGCTACAAATTTTGCTCCATAAATTCAGACATTCATCTTATATATTCAGACATTTATTCCATATATTCAGACTTTTATTCTATATATATTCTGACTTTCATTTTATATATTCAGACTTTCATTCCAAATATTCTGACTTGCATTCTATATATTCTGACTTTTATTCTATATATTCAGTTTCATTCCATATATACAGACTTTGATTATATATATATATTCTGACTTTTATTCCATATATTCTGACTTTGATTCTATATATTCTGACTTTCATTCCATATATTCAGACATTCATTTTATATATTCATATTTTCCTTCCATATATTCAGACTTTCATTTCATATACTCAGATTTTCATTATATATATATATTCAGAGTTTTGTTCCATATACTCAAACTTCATACTATAAATATAATTATTTCCTGAACGGCATGCCATAAAACATATATATATATATATATATATATATATATATATATATATATTTATTTATATATATATATATATATATATATATATATATATATATATATATATATATATATATATATATATATATATATATATATATAAACCTTTCTTTAAAATCCACACAAAATTCCTATGTCAACAGAAAATAAGTCAACACTGGAAAGACTGTGCTTGTCAAGTCATAGTCTTCAGGCTAATGCTGTAAAAAGACAGTTTGTTTTTGAGGCCTTGCTAAATGTTTTAGTGCATTAGCCGTCTCTACGGGAAGCGTTTCCAGTTGCATTTCCTTCCTGTCCACTACAGAAGTCCACCCTTCAGTGTCCAGAGAAAGAAAAAACTGCAGGGCTTGACAGTAAGGACTGCCTGATGGCCCGGGGCCAGCGTGAACGTTGTTTGGACCAGTTGACAGGACTGTCACTTGCCCGACCAGGCCAGTGCACATTGTAGAAGCGTGTGATATATTGTCTACGAAAATATTGTAATTGTTGTTTTAATGATCTGACGTTATGAAGTATGTCCCTCACTTCAGGAAAAGCAAACAAAAACACTCCCATTGAGTGCACGCATACACAGTGATGTTAAACTTCTGCGTGTGCACATTTAGAGTGGATGCTTTTACTGCTTTTAGTCTATGAAAATGCATTTAGAATACCCCCAAAATTCGCCCAAAAGTTGGGGAAAAAATGCAGCTGTATATCTTTTGTATTACTACATAAATTACATAATCAAATTCACACCAAAATTACATAACCAAAATCATTTGTTGAACTTTTTATATTAATCTAAATATTTACTCGTCAATTAGCGGGAAATAACTTTTTATTTTTTTTTTTTAATACGGTGTTGCGCTCCATGTTTAAGTCATGGTTAAATCATATTCATTGTATATGTAGAGTGATGTGGTGTTTTTTGTGAAAATTATACTGCAGACAGATTGGGTTTGCTTTGTAGTTTATTTTGTTGGTGAATGTGTACACTAGTTTTAAAAGAGCAGTTTTGTTGAGGTGAAGGTAAAGCCGTGTATTGAGGCGGCCGCTGACCCTGTATTAGCAATATTAACATGACACTTTATCAGCTGGATTATGTGAGGCTTAAACCGCATCTCTGCGTCTAAATGTGGAGCCAGCCAATCAGCCGCTGCTGCTCAGGTGAGGTGTTTATCCAGTGTAGATCCATTCAGAAGGTCTTTGCTCATTGGGGACACAGGAGCTGTGTCTGGGAATACAGAATCCAGGTAAAGCTTTACTTTCCTCTAGAAATAAGACGGCACACCTGAGGGAATGGTAATTTGGGGGCCGGAACTGTGACCTTGATCGTGTACTTTTTTGGCAGCGTAGGACTTCTGATGGCTTTTTGTCTTCAGGTAGACATTGTGTGGTGACTAGAGCTAGTTGTGCCAAATAAGACAAGATATTACTACTGCAGTGTTTCTGTTGGAGTGTGTCTGTGCAGACACTCAAAGATTCACACTGGTTACCAAAGTTAGTCAGATTTCATGTTCTTGTCCATTTCGACGTGCGATGTGAGTGAAAGTGTCGGCAGTGGATTTGGGTCAGCAGGAGAGTTCATCAGCAGATTTGGTGTTAACCGGATTTGTGCGGACGCGCTGAATCAACTGTGTCCCTGGATTACAGGAGTGACATTGAGAGCGGGACGAGGTCCATGTCTTTGTCCACTCGCACTTTTCTCTGCTCTCTCTGATCAACGAACCAACTCTTGACCCATATAATTCAAGCTTTTACCTCTGGATTTATTTCTTTCACTGAGGTACAGAAAGGGTACGGTATGACTTTTAATTGTAGGGATGGGCATTGTACCTATTTGATAGATGCATGTGTTGCCAGTTGGGTTGAATGTTTATTGTGGGCAAAAAAGTAAAAATCAAATCAAGGAATGTTGTGTGCAGAATTTTTGCATTAAATTAAGAATGTATCATTATTACATGCAGCACTTATTTAGTTTATTCTTTTTTTTTTCATGCAGCAGTTCATATATATAAAAGAAGTAAACAGCAGTACAAACTACCTAGTAGTAGTTTTTAATATTTCTGAACATACCTGAATGTGGAAATTAGTTAATGCAACAAAATTTGAACTGATTCACAGAAATGACCTTATGTTGTTTGTGCTACTGTTTAAATGAGAATCTAGTAAAACATCAAAACAGTTTTATAAGAAAAGCTTGAGTTGTACTGGCAGTTTCAATAGGGTAGTGATGAGCAACTGTTTTTGTCAAGTAAGGTTCATTTATAACATTTCCCCTTTAATCTGATTTCATACTGGTGTAATTCGTCGTTATAACAGACAAGATAACAGAATTGCTGACTTGGAGCCTACACAGAACTTTCCCGTTGTCAAAATACTCCCTCACGTTGCTCATCATTCAGGTGGACAATTATTTGTCTGATCCTGCTGTGAGCTACACGAAGAAAACCAACAGATGCAAGCGCTCAGGTAAAACAAAATATTAATTTTAAAGCATAACATTAGTGGAGCCATTTAAAAATAAAAATATAAAGCAAAACTAATTAAAGCAAGGAAATAAATACATGTAATCGAGTAGTATTTCTAAGTTGAGTAGCAGCAGCAGTATACCAATGTGAAAAACAAAACAAAAAGACTGGCTGAGAAGCAGGAATAGAGCAATGCACGACTTTGTTTCTGACACCCGCTTGTCACCGAGAAGAAAGAAGTCAAAGAGTCATTCTGATTTTTGTTTTCACTATGGTGTTTATCAAACAACAACAAATACAAGACTACAGAGACGAGAGTTTACGGATTCTGCTATTTACAGTTGGTTCGTCAGCACCACCAAGTCGTAGTTTTATGTAACAGCAGCAGCTCTGGACACGTGAACGAAAGCACGAATCTTATTGGTTGGCTGGTTTCACGGTGCAGTAAAAAAGATATTGGCTCACCTCTCCGCAAAAAATTGCATCAGACTAAACGGATGGATTAACAACAGGCCTTTAAAATTCGAATGATTATCGCGCCAAACGTTCGTCTTGGTGTCAGCAGGCCTTTACAGGTGTTTGAAGCACGAATGTGTGTGGGAGAAGCAGCACGCTGCACAAATGCAGAGGTTAAGAGTACATCGCTAAATGTGAATAACACCTTAGTGTCTGGGGGAGAAAACAAAACCACCTTTGTTTTATATCAGCATAGCAGAGTCATCACAAATAAATGGTGTCTGTTCAGTGTGCCACTCCAAGTAGATTCGATCAAAGTAAGATGGAATCGAGTGTGGTATTCACCGTTATTGTAATGTGATTAGCTGCTCTCGGCTGTTGCGATGCGTTTGTGTAGCCGTGTGATGTGTTGAGCTGTGCTGCCGGGAGGCGTGCGGTAATGGTGATCTTTAGCACAGGCTCGCTGCACAACACTGTTGCTAAGCAACGGCTTCACGGGTTGGCAAGGACACAGGCAGAGAGAGAGACGTGCTCACATCCCTTCATTAGTGTTGGAAATGTCTTTTCTCGCTGTGTCCAGTGGTAACGGCGCTCTAACTATAGCGCTGTCTGATGTCAGCTGTGTTTGTGCATGTACACACACACACATTACACTACACTGCTGGGATATCTGTGTGTGTGTGTTAGTGATGTGGGTTGAACAACTAGTCAGAAGAAATGTGTAATGAAGCTGACTTGGTATCCACCAAAGTCCGATGTGTTCTGGGCCAATAGCAGAACACATTTTGATCTGTGCCCAACTTACAGATCTTTGGGTGATGTTTCAATGATGGATTGCTTCTCAGAAGCAGAGAGAATGATCAAACTGTGTCATTGTTCTGAGGACAGTTCAGCAAATTGAAAATGTGTCACTAAATGTGTCCCGTTTAAATGTCATGCAATGTATTTTGTGAACTGATTGTTTCATAATATGCAGCCAATAGAGTAATGATATTTGTGTGTGTTTCAGATCAGTGAGAGCGCCAGTGAGCGGACGGAGTGAAGCCATCGCCTAGCAGAAGAAAATGAGCGAACTCGACCAGTTACGTCAGGAGGCTGAACAGCTGAAAAACCAGATCAGAGTCAGTCGCTGCACACGCACATCATCACACACACACACGCTTGACACTCGATACACATTATGATACCGTAGGCTGCCACACGTCACAATTGGATAACTGGAAACTGCAGCAAGTGTTTGTGAGAGACGCAAGGTGAATTCCAGATTATGTGCCCTCGATGGGCTCTACAGGAAGGGTTCACCATTGCTGCTGCACCATTGCACTGCTAACTCCAGACTTCCCATATTAAACACCCTCTCATTCAGAGCGAGTAGGACACAGTGATGCTACTCTTTGCCCTCAGTGCGTCCACATCGGTCACTTTCAGGCTTATGCAGTTTTAGGGCTGCATGATAAATCGCGACGATATCGCTATCGATATTAAGAAAAGCTGCGATATTCATGTGCGCATTTTGTCAGTGAAGCTCGGTTCTGTGATCAGTAGTAAATCACCATACAAAGGCCAGAGGGCGCTTTCGCGCAGAAAGTCCAAATACGCCCCAAAGAAGAAATCCAGGAAATCACGATCACTGCAGCTGAATAAACAGAAGCTTTAACTGCTTTTATTGATTTAACGTGACTAATAAACACAACTATGATAATATATGGTTTATCTGAAGACTTATTATAATTTTCATTATAATACAGTATATAATAATGCAGTGCTATTTGAAATTGCTTTTATTATTGCTTAGAATGCTATAAAATATTTTGCATGCCCTATTATGTGTAAGAAGCCACATCATCTCACAGAAGGATTTATTTCAATCACTCGACTGAAGTTATGAAGTGAGTTTTAAGTAAAAACATTACTATACAGCCGTAGTTCACCGAGAAGTTAGGCAAGCAATTTGATTATCACAGCGTGATTTGATAATATCGAAGTATAATATTGATGATATCGTTTGTGTGGTTTTGCGTAGCTTGTCTGTGAACTACAGCTCTGTGTATTGATGCTGCTCTAACTGAAAGCACGCACGTGATGGAGATTTACTGCTAATTACAGGCCCGGCGCATGGATATCGCATGTGATTTATTGTGCACCCTACGGTTCACTAGGCTTGTGTTCAGGAGTGGCTCTGACCGCAAAAAAAACAGAGCGTACTTAGGGCTTTCTTCATGGTGGTTGGTTATGACACTTTTTCAGCATTTTTGTCCACCGAGACTGATGCAGCACCTGTCTGTGGTTTTGTTTGTGAATGTGACTTTATCTGATTTGTTTTTTTTTTTCTTTTTTTCTTCTCAAGGATGCACGGAAAGCATGTGCGGATGCCACCCTCTCTCAGGTAGGAATCATTAAACATCAAACCTCCTTCGTTAATAAACTTCTCAAATCACGTCGTTGAATTTGGAGGTTTCGTTTGGTGTCTTTTAAATTAGATTTTTTTTTTTTTTCCTGCAGATCACAGCTAATATTGAGCCTGTGGGGCGGATTCAGATGCGCACTAGACGGACACTGAGGGGACACTTGGCAAAGATCTACGCCATGCACTGGGGCACTGACTCAAGGTGATCCTGTTGAACCCTGTGCCATAAACTAATACAGCTGTGTCAGTGTTTATAGTGTTGAAAGTTAATAATGCTGAAGAGTCGTGTTTTGTGATCTCCAGCAGGCTATTGAACAGCTCAAAAATTATTTTTAGCCACACAGGGCTGTCAAAATGGTTAGAAAACTAAATTTGAATTTTGTACCTAAATATTATCAAAATTCAAATTATATTTGAATTTAAAATAACATAATTTGAGTTGGGGTGAAAAAAGAGTTTTTGGCTTCTCTCCTGAGGCCACATCGAGCAAAATATTACTATTAAAATATGCATGTTTATTCAAAGCAATAAAATAACAACATGATTATCTGTGGAAAAAAAGTGCATAATGTTTAAATAGTATTTATAAGCCAATTATAATTAATTAAGTTGCTTAAAGAACTATAAACAAAACAGCATCATGAATGTATGTATGAGTTTAATACAATGGATCGAAAGGCAATCACACAGAATACTTTTTTCGTTTAAAATCATGAGATGCATTGGGATGGGGAAAAAAGTCTCTATGTTGTTTTTTTTTTTTTTTTTTTGTTTTTTTTTCAAAGTTAAACTTGCATTAATTTTACATGGCTTTCTAAACATGCAGCTGTTTTGTGCGAGACATGAGTGCAGTGGTGATAGTTGTTCCTCTAGAAGATGTGCAAAAGATGTGTTCTTCTGTGTGAACAACTTGGTTTCAGTTTTGATGTAAACAAGATCTTCTCTGCATTGATGTTCTCTTTTTCCGCAATATATTTAATGAACAACGCAGCAGCACCACATCTAGTTACTTCAGCTAGATAGGCTATAAAAACATTATAATGCAATGACAATGGAGTGCACTCCAGGCTGGCAGCAGACCACAGGATCCAAAACAAAAACAAAAAAAACTATCAGGAATATTTTCCTATGCGTTTGATTACACACAGGCGAGTACACAGAAGCTACAAGAATCTATCACGCCACATGAAAGAGTAGCGCCAAAACGGTGTTTATTGCTTGAATTTCCTAAGGAAATTGAGAGAATTTGAAATCTGAGACTGTTTCATATCAAAAGTAGCACAAAGCCTAGCCTATTGCTATTTATTGGAATAAAGATGCACTATGTACTGTTCATTCATCTGGATGTGAAGCGCTGTGTTGTGCCTCAGAGGTATCACACATTGAATGTGTCGTCCTGTACTCATGTTCTCAAGTTCAAGAAAGGTGACAGTTGAAAACAGTAAATCTTATCGCTAGTATATAGGCAGTTCTTACTGAAAAATGCGCACTCTTCCGACATAGTGAAGTCTCAGTATGCACAAAAAATGTTACAAATCATTGTAATGTAATGGACATCTATGTGAGTGGCTTGGCAGGGTCTTGAACATATGCCGAGTAGCATCATACTGGTATGTGTACACTCATGCTAAACAATGTATTTGAATTTTAAAGATGTAGTAGTGTTGTCCCATGTGCCACCCTCTTTTTATGTTTTCTTTTGCTAATGTCAGATGCTTTTGTTTGGAGGACTCCTATTATAGTTGATTTAAAAAAAAAAAAAAAAAAAAAAAAATTTGAAATAAATATGAAATAGAATATGAATAGAATAAATAGAAATATGAAACCAAAACCACCAGTAGGTGGCAGCAAGTCACTGTCTTAATGAATGATTTATTAAGTCGTTCATTTAACTGATTCAATCTAACAGCAAATTGATTCAGAAACAAACCTCATATTTTGACTTTTAGCAGCATAACTGCATTCTAGTAGGCTACATCGCGCAGTCAGACGGCATCCTGCATCATGTACGTCATCGACTGCATGTAATCTAAGATGAAGTACAGGTCTTGGTTGGGATGGCGTGCATTAAATGTGTTAATCATTTTATTGCGTTATTTTTTCCATAATTAATCACAACAAATTAGATTGACAGCACTATATATATAAATTGTAAAATGTGTGAAATTGAATATTTTAAGGTGGTCTGATTAAACACCATTGTCTTTGTTTGGCTCAAAGGAAACTCCTTTGCGTGTCTGTATTTCAGTGCCTGTGATCTTCATTCTGTCTCCATAGATGAGCGGCTGCTGCTATTTCTGTCTCGCTTAACTTTGTGTGAAACTGTAACTACCAAGAGCGTTTATAATTACACAAACGTTCAGTTACATTGAAACAGGAGCACTGTGCAGTCACTATACACGTTTGTCCTTGAGTTAGATGTTGTGTGCTCGTATCAGGACACTCCAGAACAGAGGATTTGAGCCTTCACATGCTGTTTAGCTGCTCAGAGTGCAGGTCACCGAGACAGTCTGAGGTCGGAAAGAGAGCAATTAATTCCTCATTTCAAGGCCTTCCTATTTTCATTTAAAATGACCTTATTTTATGGGCAAAACATCTTGTGAGCTTAGTTTACAATATGTACAATAAAAATATATGGACAATACAATAAAAGTAATATGTCTCTTAAGGTTTGTTATGTTGTAAATATTATATATTTGTGCACCTGCACATCAAATTATTCATCAATCTCCTGTACCTTATTTATAGACATCGTGTAAACACTGTTGTCTGTTTCAGTGTTCTTTTATTAATTTTCAAAATATAGTTTGTCTTCATGCAGACCATGCCCTACATCTGCATACAACATGTTTTATACAGATTTTCTAATAATCAGTCTTAGACGGTTTTCTTAGCACAAATGTTCAGAATGAGTTCAAATTGCCCTTGTTGTTCTCAGTTTCTTTATTTCCACCCTCTCTCTGTTTTTCAGGCTTCTTGTTAGTGCTTCCCAGGATGGAAAACTAATTATCTGGGACAGCTATACTACAAACAAGGTAAACATGAAAGCCACATGCACATGTGAACTGATGATTACATGTAGTGACTTAACATGTTAAATAACTTTTTTTGTCATACGTCCTGTGTGTGTAAAGTATGATGCTAATATTTATTAATGCTAACAGTACATTAAAAGAACATGTAGCCTTCATTTTCCCTTGACCTGATTTAAGACAAACTCATCAAAAATATTTGAAGGCCAAAGAAACAATTAATTATATGTAACAAGTGGAATGTCTATACGTTTGCGAACTCTGATATGATTTGAAATACCAGATTTTTGTCCCAAAGAATCGATCATTGGAGTTTCCGATTTAAGCCTGAAACTTGGCAGTGTGACCATTTTAATTCTAACTTTTTAGATTACAGTTATGGCTAATAATTGGTGGCGCCTGTAAAACACCTGTGAACATTCAAAGAATCATATGTGACCCTGGACCACAAAACCAGTCTTAAGTAGCAGGTATATGTGTAGCAATAGCCAAAAATACATTGTATGGGTCAATATTATCGATTTTTCTTTAATGCCAAAAATCATTAGAAAATTAATGTAAAGATTATGTTCCATGAAGATATTTTGTAAATGTCCTACCTTAAGTATATCAAAACTTACTTTTTGATTAGTCATATGCATTGCTAAGAATTTGGACAACTTTAAAGGTGATTTTTTTTTTTTTTTTTTTTTTTTTTTTTTTTGCACCCTTAGATTCCAGATTTTCAGATAGTTGTATCTTGACCAAATAGCAAACCACACATCAATGGAAAACATATTTTTTCCGCTTTCAGGTGATATATAGATCTCAGTTTCAAATAAATTGACTCCTATGACTGGTTTTGTGGTCCAGGGTCACGTATAAGCTTGATTTCTGATTGCATTTGGTATATCTGATCAAATCTGGTCTCATTTTGTAACCAAAACATTAAAAGAACCAGAATTGTGTAGAGGAATCAGAATCGCAATCGTTACACTCCTTTCTCGTGGCAATTTCATAAGTAGAGCCAGCAAACCTGTTTTCATATTCTTATAAATCTTTTTATCTGTCAGTTGTATACGCTTCAAGTTAATACAGATTCAGCATTAGTAGCTACTGTGTCATGAAAACTAAATTGCATTTTTACGTGTTGATGTGTAGGTGCACGCCATTCCGCTGCGTTCCTCGTGGGTGATGACTTGCGCCTATGCGCCGTCTGGAAACTATGTGGCCTGTGGAGGCTTGGATAACATTTGCTCCATCTACAACCTGAAGACCCGCGAGGGGAACGTGCGTGTCAGCCGTGAGTTGGCTGGACACACAGGTGAGTGTTTTCAGAAAATCGTGCATCTCCAATTAAGCCTTTTGTGTCTTTTAAAGAAGTAGGAGTGAAATTGGAGTGAGAGTCATGTTATGTTCTCCTTCCTGCTGTTTAACTGCTGTCTTCACACAGGCTATCTGTCCTGCTGCCGCTTCCTGGACGATAACCAGATTGTCACTAGCTCAGGCGACACCACCTGGTGAGTTTGGGTACTGCCTCAGAATCAACCACTCGTGCTCAGCAGCGTTATAGTTCCCATGATGTTCTCACTGCTAACACGTACACCACAAAATGATTGCTTTCTTTTTGTTAGCTTTTGCTTGCTTAGGGTATGCTATTGAGTTTTTAGAATAGAAAATTAAGAATTTAATGAAAATAAATGTATCATACAAGAATTGAGGTTTCGTGGCAGCTGTTTAGTGAATTTTTTTTTTTTTTTTTTTTTTTTTTTAATTGATTGTCCAATACGACTGAATGCATTCAAGGTGGACTTTTTCGTTATGCAATATGCAGGTTATAAGCATTTTGGGTTTCTTCTCACTGTATTCTTAGCACCGTATTACACAGCCTCAAGGACCTTGGCAAAGGTAAAAAATATACAGACTTTTATGTGCGCACAAGAAACCATTGAACAGGCACAACGAGTCAGCAGTTGTGCCATCAGCCCATTTCGTGGTGTGGTTTCTTGGTTGCCACAGACTATGTGTTAAAGAGACCTAAGGCCTTGAAATTGAAAAATGAAAGCCAAATTTTAAACACTTTTTTTTTTTTTACAGTGCAAGGCTATTTTATAGACCCTTGAGCTTGGCAAATAAAGGATATGTTAAATTGGACATTAGGCCTTTATTTTATCATATTAGAGGTACTGCCATAAGAAAAGACCAATTTTGAGCAAGTAGATCTCTGTTAGTTTATGTGCATCCAGGCTCTAGTTTTATTCATAGTAAGATGGCAGTGATACACAAAGGAAAACAGGTTCTATAAAACTAGAAATTGCAATGCATAAACATGCAAAAAAATTCCCATGCACATGTAGTTTCTCAAGGGCACAAAAAAAGGTTTCTTGTGTGCGTGAAAAAGTTTGTATTTTTTATGCATTTGTTTTTGTTGGGCTCTGTATGTTGTTCACTTTGAGAAAGTCAATGAAAAGAAACCCTGAGAAATTTCAAAATATTTACAGATTACCAAATATAAAGCTGAAAATAATGCCATTTATGTTAAATAAGGTCTGAAAATCTACTGAGAAGTTTGAAAATTTGAGTCTGGATTTTTGGAATGGAAAATGTTTAGGAACGCTGACAAACATTCGGTGTGCTTTACATTTCGAAGGATTCATTCATTCTGGTGGTTCTTTACCAGGCTGATACACAATATAATGCACTGAATGATTTATGAATGGCGTTTTTCATTCATATGTCCAGTTGCTGATGATTTTAGTTTAATAATGTGTCTGTGCATGTCACAGATAATCATCACTGGGATGCATCTTTTCAGCAAATTTTATCACTTATTCAGGGCCTGAAATGAACACTCAGCAAATGCCAAATGAAAGTACAAAACAGTGTTACTGTCCAGCTGGCCAGTAACTTTTTATATTGATTCTAACAATACCCGCGAATGTGATACGGTGTATTGTGATTATTAAATCAAAGGCTGCAATTAATTAATGAAGTATATAGTCTGTTGCTGTACTGTGAAGATACGGTGGATGAGAAGTGCCAAAAAAATTACAAATTCTGAAAACAAAATAACAAATTACAAACACGAACGCAAATCTAAAAAACAAAATAACAATTCAGAAAACTCAATAGCAATTCCGAAAACATTATAACAAATCAGAGAACACAATGCAATTCGAAAACAAAATAAGTCAGAAAACACAAAAACAAATCAGACAAACCGGAAAAGGCAGGTATAGTTTGAGACAGCGCCGTTGGTTTGAGAATAGATCACCGCTGACTGGACGAGACATCTGTCAAGGTGTACAAGAAGAACAGCAGAGTCGTCAAAGTTCGGAGATGGTCCTAAAGTAGCTCAGTTTAAATGTATTGTGTGAATTGCCCTTACTATGGAATAAAAAATATACATGTACATTTACAACACTGTACTCTGTATTATATCACCCTTGAATCAGAATACAAAAAACTAGTAAACGCTAATGCGAGGGTTTTTTCTAATACAGCGGCTTTGGGAGTGACAGTAAATTTAGCATAGTTCTTACTTCTGACTGCCTTTATCAGTAGCCTATCTCTCCATTTTTTTTTTTTTTTTTTTTTCCTTTTTTTTTCTTTTCGTGAAAACACTCGTTGCGCATTTCTCTCTGCCAGTAGGGGGCGCTTTTGGAACGGGTTCCAGCGTAGCAGCCGTACACACTTTTCTCCCATAGAGGCAGTATTAGAAACACCCTCGCATTAGCATAAACTGAGCTACTTTTAAGACCATCTCTGAACTTTCGCGACTCTGCTGTTGTTCTTGTATATGTTGATTGACCGATGTCTCGTCCAGTCAGCAGTAAACTGTTCTCAAATCAATGGCACTGTCTAATACCTACCTTCTCCGGTTTGTCTGATTTGTCATTGAGTTTTCTGACTTGTTATAATGTTTTCGGGATTGCTGTTGTTTTTTCTGAATTGTTATTTAGTTTTTTAGTTTTGCATTTGCATTTGTAATTTATTTTGTTTTCAGAATTGTGATTTGTTTTGCATTCCCATTATTTTTGTTTACAATAACAACGAGTGTAACTTTGTGTGTTGTTTTTCTTCCAGTGCTCTGTGGGATATTGAGACCGGCCAGCAAACAACCACATTTGCAGGTCACACCGGTGACGTAATGTCACTGTCTCTGGCCCCAGATACGCGTCTGTTTGTGTCAGGCGCCTGCGACGCCTCTGCTAAGCTGTGGGATGTCAGAGAAGGCATGTGCAGGCAAACTTTCACTGGCCACGAGTCCGACATCAACGCCATCTGTGTAAGCGGCACCCACGTGCACTCGCCGACATACTTGTGTATGTCGCGCGTGTAAGTCGATAACCTTCTCTTGTCTCCTCTCAGTTCTTTCCCAATGGAAATGCGTTTGCCACGGGCTCGGACGACGCCACCTGCAGGCTGTTTGACCTGCGTGCCGATCAGGAGCTGATGGTTTATTCTCACGACAACATCATCTGTGGGATCACCTCCGTGGCCTTTTCCAAAAGCGGACGCCTGCTGCTCGCTGGCTACGACGATTTCAACTGCAACGTGTGGGATGCTCTTAAAGCCGACCGCGCAGGTCAGTGTGAAAGAGGATCTGCAGTAGCGTTGATGCACAAACTCGCATCTGAAACCTACTGATAATTATTACTGTCAGCGCTTTGGTGTGATCAAACCACGGCTGTCGGAACCATTCTATGTGGGTTGGACAGGACCAATGATATTGGACCCACCCACTTTTACCATCTCTAATTCAGCGAATACATGACGAATGCCCTTGGCCTAGTAAATTAAACTCCATGTAGCTACAGCCTTAAATTCCACGCTACTTCCTTCTCAAATCCATTCCACTTGGCTCATTCAGAGCCCATATAAGTTAAACTCCATTCCGTGTTTTCACTAGTTACTCGCGCCTGCCGCACGGCTGCGACGCGGCAAAGCAAACACCTAACACCAGATACACCTAACCCTACCTGATACTTTATTTCGATTATTTCCTTAATTTTTATCTTCAGTGAAAACAAATGCCTTTCTGTTGTGATATGAGATGTGAAAAGGGAGAATAACGCTATTGGCAAAAGGCAGACGTGAACTCGGGTCTCTTGCGTCAAAACTACGCACATTATCACTTTCGCCACTGGAAATGTTATTTAGTAGCTGTCTTTTGTATTGTTTTGACATTAGCAGAGGTAATGTAACTAGCCCCTGCCAACAAGGCACGTTGTGTAAAAGACACTGTTTATTAAAAGGCACCAGACACCTGAACAAACTAATCTACGTCTAAATTTGGTCAGGCTTGGTACTAGGCCCAAAAACAAGTCCTATCCACCTTATATTTAGCATAAAGGTTCCTGGTGTCATTCGCTTCCAGTTGTTTTAGTTACACATTTTGTTGTGCTGCTTGATATTGCCATTTATAGTCATTAATTACTAAATGTCTTATTATTTTGAAGTATTGTTGAAATAAGCATAATGGTTTTTAGCACAAATGTTTTTTTCTATTTAATCAACTTTGCAGTTTCTGTAGTTGTTTACCTGATGATTGAAGTCACCCACATTCACAGGAAATAATCCATCACCTATTCTGTATTTATTCTTTGTGTCTTATTGGTGTGTGGATGATAGTGTTTTATTAATATCCTTATGTTTCAAATAAATTCATTACATTTTATTTCAGATGAATGTCAACAGATGATGTGCATCATGACGTGTCACTGTAAGAGGTTCAATATGAAGTGACGTGTACACGTTGTGTGTTTGCAGGAGTTTTGGCGGGTCACGATAACCGTGTCAGCTGCTTGGGTGTAACTGATGACGGGATGGCTGTGGCTACAGGCTCCTGGGATAGTTTCCTTAAGATCTGGAATTAAAGCCGTAAGGTAAACTGGTCGTTTTTAGCTACTTGTCCATTCCTGACATCAGCTGATATTCAGGGCTTAAGAGACTGTAGCTGCGATGCATTTAAAGCTGTGACAATTGAGTGCACAAAGTGTCCAGCATTCCACACATTGTTTTTTCCGGTTATTCAAAAGGGTCATTTGGGTATTTGAACTGTACTTTTTTCTTTTTAGAACACACTACTCACACTATTGATACCTCAAAATGTCATAGAACACTGCGTAAATATGCATCTTGTGACTAAATATCAGCCTTGACCACAAAACCAGTCTTAAGTAGCACAGGTATATTTGAAGCAATAGCCAGCAATACATTGTATGGGTCAAAATGATCGATTTTTCTTTTATGGTAGAAAATCATTAGGATATTCAGTAAAGGTCCATGAAGATATTTTGTAAATGTCTTACTGTAAATGTTTTAAAAAGTAATTTTTGATCAGCAATATGCATTGCTAATGCACTGCTCAGCCAAATATTGTCCTACCCTATCAAACCATACATCAATGGAAAGCTTATTGATTCATGTATAAATCTCAGTTTCAAAAAATTGATCCTTATGACTTGTTTTGTGGCCCAGGGTCACAAATAACAGTGAATGCATCCAGAACATGGTCTGGTTGGTTGTATCATAGTTTAAGGTGCATCCTCAGGATCTTTCTAATGCCAAACAACCAGCAGTGATGTCAGATTTGCAAATAAATAGTTGTAATGAGGTGCTGGCTTAGGGCTGGGCGATATGGGCAACAAAATGATCAAATACATACATACTATAATTATGTACCATTACTCCTGTAATAAAATTCAATGTGAATATTCCACATGGTGCAGTGACTGTTACTATAGTAAATCCATGGTAAATGATGGCGATGTGTAGATTGAAAAGCCTTCTGACTGTCTCGTTGCACACAGCTTTAAACTAGTTTGAATCACAGGGTCATTTGTGTTCATCGCTAAATTCAAGTGCTTCACACTGGATCTCACAGCTCTGTTTAGTGATCGTGTGATGGAGTAAATGCATCTTCTCTAGTGAGCTTGTGCAGCGCGGCAGTTTGAACTTTGGTCCGAGCGGATAAACGGTCCGTATGGCACGATTCAAATGAGTCGCACTGTTTTTTGTTCCGCTTTTGGCACATAAAAATTATTTATCGAACTCTTCATATCGTTATATCGGGATAATTATCATTATCAAATTATTGCCCAGCTCTGTGCTGCCTCAAATGGTCAGTCTCCATCAGCTGTCCAAATGCGTCTCCAGACAGATGCTTTGGCTTTGGATCAGAGCTGATCACTGAAACAGCTTTCTTGGGTCACTGAAATGTTTTCACTTTTTCTTTTTCCCCTTTCTTTCCAGATCGCATCCGGACTCTAAGGTTGACTGGAAGACCATTCCAAAATGAAAATGTTCAATTTTATTCCCCTCTCTCCTTCTCAAACACAACAGAACTGACCCCAACATCTATAAATGACAAAAGAGCAAAAATTTCTTCTTTGGGAAAAAAAGAAAACAAAACAAAAGAGCACAATTGTTACACTCAGCTAGATTGTAGTCGGTAAGTGGATAAAAGTTGGTAATTGTGCATCCTTCCGGGACCATTTTCTGATATTGTATTGAGAGAACATAAGACACTCATTCCACTGCTGTTGTCATTATGCTAACGTCATCTATCTTTAACATGAAAACAGGCGGTTTTTCTAAAAGAAACTAGCTCGATAGCTTTATGGGCCTTTTTTGGACCTCTCCCCCCCAGTCAGGATCGCAGGCGTGCTTTTATCTTCTAGTTTTTCAATGTATTGGGATCAAATTTATAGTCGAGACTTAAAACGAGTGTGCAGTTCTCGATGTCGTCCAGATCTGTCACACCGCTTATTTACCGATTTGATCAGGGGTCCACTAGCTGCTATCAGGCCTGTATGTTTAGTCCCAGGAAATTTGATTATCAATGTTTTTGTTTGTTTTTTTTAGTTGCAAGTTTTCATTTGCACAAGTAATACAGTTTTTGCGAATACGTTAACTAACCAAGCACGTGCTGTTCATGATGACGAATGCTTGATTTTCAAAGATGAAACCATGTCAATTTTAACCATACTTCTCCTCATGCTTTTTTTGGAAAATGTAGAGTAATTCAATGAAGATTAACCAATCATTTTAATAATTTTATTTTATATTTTTCTTATCTTTGATGTGGAGGATGTTGAAGGAGGGGTGGGCAGTTCTTCATTTTTTTTTTTTTTTTTTTTTTTTTGGTTTCAACAGAGGTGCCCGTTTTGTGCTTGGAAAACAGTTACTACTCTGTGAATGACATGTTGTATAAATCAATGTTTGAAAATAATGATATTGAAAACTTTTTAAGTTAAAAAAAATCTTTAAAAAAAAAAAATCTTATTTTGGTTGTCTGCCATGGGTGGGAAACTCGTAGAATCGCATGCTGTAGAATTGCTTAAAAGAGGTGCATATGGAATTAAGTCCTTGATGTTTTTCTTTTTTTTAAAAAAAAAATAACCTGTTAAATAGATCATCACAGTATTTATTTTTTTTTTTTCTTTTTTTTTTTCTTTTGCTACTCTGTGCATACACAATTTAGTTAAACTTTCAAAGCTATGCACTTAAGAGAAGCAAACATGTTGATTACAACAGCGAATGGTGAGTTGTTCTGTCCCTGGAGAGTTTGTGAATCCCACACACACACACACTGACCCTGTGCAAACACACACACACATACACACACACACTCAAATAACTAGAACAAAGAAATCTCTCTCTGTAGCAAAAGAAAAATTTCAGATACAAAGACAGTGCTAGAGACATTTTGTAACAAACAGGTTTTTTTGTTCTTTAATAAAAAAAAGGAAAAAAAAAAAGACGCAGCATTTGAATGGCAGAACTTTTCTGTTGTTCCCTCTCGACATGTATCAAGAAAAGCGCTCTTTCCTTAGCTGTAGTGGCATTTCTTCCATTCTGTTATTTCTCTGCAACATTCTGTACAAAAACAAAAAAAAGTGCTGTCGTTGTGCGTTAGGCCTGGAGTTGGCAAGAAAAAAAAAACTAAAAATTAACTAAATTTGCTTTTCTTTCTCCCTCTCTTCCCTGTCCTCTCCTTGCCTCTCTCCATACAAATAACTTACAGCTCTGCATTCCCCACTGTACCCTTCTCCATCTTTTGTATTTAATTTTAAAGTCAGTGTACAACAGAAAGCTGGATGCAAGATAGAAACTATATTAAAATGTACTGTTATTTAAGATGTAATAAAAGCAGTTTGAGACGAACTTGTGTTGTTTCTCTCTCTCTTTTTCTTTTAATGAATTCATCATTTACTGTTATCTTCAGCATGCCTGAAAGGAAATAATTGTGCTTTGCATTAAGCATGCCAAAAATGTAGGTTATGCACAGCTTTCGTCTATAGGTGGTGCAATAACCAACTTTAATAGTAGGCTTCTCTCAGAGCAAAACCTCAAAGTAGTTGATGGTGATGGCGCTGGGTAAGAGGTGCTTTTCTTCTCATTCTTGCACTTGGATGATAAGTTTAGCTGCAAGATCTCTTTAGCTCTTCATGTCTCTCATGGTCATGGTCATGGAAAGCGACCGATGTCAGGGAATGTAGATATTACTCCATCCAACTTCTAACTGAAACATTGAAATTACTGCTCTAGTTTTAAAGTGAACCTACTAAGTCTCAGGCATCCTCAGAATGTCTGTAAAGTTTCAGCTCATGATACCCTATGTGCATGTGTCTTTAAATGCAAATTAGCTGCTGCTTTCCTCCCTCTTTTCCAGAATAGGGGAGATTGATGTCTCAAAAGTGGGCATTTCTGACTTTGTGGGTGTTTCTAAATCATACACTGAAAATGATCCCTATTATCTGACGCCCACCCCTAAACCTACAGTCACTATTATGTCAGCCAATCAGGTAACATGGTCTTAAAATGCGCCGATCTCGTAACTCCCATTACTTTCCTGCAGAGACCTACACTCTTAAAAATAAAGGTGCTTTAAAAGGTTCTTGTGAAGCACCTTTATTTTTAAGAGTGTACGGCTCGTACCTCAGATACTCTGCCAAAAAAAAAAAAAAACATCTTTTTGGTTTTGATTATCATGTCTATAAAATCATGCATTTTAAAAGCCATATCAGTTTAAACTTCTGCTATACAGTCAAACCAAAATTTATTTAGACACCTTCAACATTTCTCACATTATCACAGTTTATTTGCTACAGCTTAGAAAATTAGTTCTCAGCGTTACACTGTGTCAGAACAAATATTTGTCTTGATAATGCCATCCTTCTCTCAGAGCGGGGTAGTAACGTGTAATCAGATTCCAAAAATGAAGTACTTGTAATTAGAGTAAACTGCATTTTTAAAATACTTGTAATGAGACTACGGTTAGACTTTGTCTTTCAAACTCATTAAAATGCACAAATTCTCCTTATTATTTGCAGACATTCTAAAACTTTGTCATCTGAACCTCTTTCACCTAATATATAATTACTTTAAAGGGGTGGTCAATCAACAGTTCTGTAAAAGACATTATTAAAATTAATATCTCCCTTTGCACTGAACTTTAAGCATCAGAACATTGCAGATGTTGTTTACGCTCAAACAGCAACATTACACTCTAACGTTAAAAAAGTGAGATCATCATAATCAATGACCCCTTTAAGTACCCCTGAAATTTTAAAATAAATGTTTTAATAATTAAGTGTCACATTTGCATGTTTACGGTTCTCTGACATTGGTTAATGGTCATTTGGCGTGCAGGTAAACCAAAAATATTTCATCTTTTTTAGTAAGAGAATTGTTTTGATTGTTATTTTAAAATGATTTGTATTAATTTTACATTTGAATGATTGAATTACTTGTTAGCCTTTCATTACACTCACAAACCCCAGTTTGGAAAACCTTGATGTAATATAATGTGTAATGCACTTCATGTTGTTAATTACAATGAAAGGAATATATTTTCTCACTATTTGTATTTTTATATCATTATGGTACAAGATTATCTTATTTAAATCTAAAACAGGTTAGGACAAAAGTAATCTAAAAGTAGTCTGATTGTATCACCTAAAATGTGTAATTTGCAAGTAATTTACCCAGCTCTGCCTTCTGTTAGACTGTCTAACAAAGGAACTAGGTTGAGTAGCTGTCAGCAGTCAGCTGTTAAATTTAAATACACAATTAGATAATACCAATTTTGTTCAATCAAAGGTGTAAAAAAGTTGCATAGCAGTTAGGAAAAAACACTTAAGCAAAACACGGTCAGGGACAGAAACAAAGACACGACATCTCATTCATGTCTTATTGCGCTTAAACTGTCAAATACACACAGGTATTTGTTAAAAGTACATAAGTTACAAAAACAGTCGGTTATGTCTCTGAAGGTAAAAAGCTGGGAAAGACCCAGTACCTGCACAGTATCTATACTGTACTGCTGTCTACGATGTAAATATGAGCCAAACAATAGAACAAAAGCCGAAAATCACTCACTGCTCTGGACTGAAGAAATTCTGTAACTGTAATGAAAAGACTTTTCTTACTTGAAAGCTGCTTTTATATGCTGCAGCAAGGAGATAAACATGGTGGACTGTGCGGCTCACTCAGGCCGGTGTTTCGGCTAATACGGAAATGTCTGTCAACAGTCATGGGTGGGGCCTGTATGACACATTCTACAGATTCTGCAAACGGCTTGTTCTGAGACATTGCTTATTATTTATGGGGATTTAAAAAAAGAGAGAGCAGGTTGATTTTTATCGTTATAGGGTGGTTGTGTACACACACTGCCAGCACACATTTATGTTCAAACAACATGTCAAGAGGAATTTGCTCAACAGGTGACCTTCAAGGCACGTCTTGAAAATGCTGTCCACAGATGAAAGTGTAGCATCATTTAATAAGCATCTCTGAAAATGCTTGAAAAGACAAATCCAGACACCACTGTGGCAGTGGCTGTTACTGTTCTTCATCGCTGCCATAATTTACCTGCATTTTTGATGACTGCTTCGCAAACGTGTGAAAAAGGTCCATCGACCTGGCTATAGAGGGGTTGATTTCTAAGGATTGCTGGCCCAGTAAACGGGCTTCCTTGGCAAAAATGGTCAGAAATGTTATTTTTTATTATTATGTAAGTGGCACCCTCATTAAATTCTGCTATTTCTTTGACACTAAATACACCTTTTGACCATCAACTTGTGGTGATGACCTTGTTTTCTGGATTTTAAAGGGATAGTTCATCCAAAATATACAGGTTTGAAACAACTTTGAGTAAATGATGACAGAATTTCTTAACATGTAATGTGTCCAGTAAGTATATGATTTTATAAGATATTCACATTCCGATCAATCAGATCCTAAACGCCGATTAATGTCTGATAGATTTGTATCTGTGTACTGCTGAGTCGACCGATTAATTCACGCACCTGACATCACTATCGTCCTCAGTTGAGGAGCTTTTTCACTTTTATAAAATACGCATTATATTTCCAGACTCAATAGCTGCTATAAATTTTACGAGCCAGCAGATGGAGCCATGATCAATACTCCGGAGCGTTGAATCTTTCCGCTATCTAATCAGGGAAAAGCCTCAGAGCTTCATGAAGCTTCATTTCACTATTATAAATCCGCCGCAGAACAGCGTTATTCGGAATCGTTAAACGATTCCTTTCGGTTTTTCGCGTTTGTGGTGAAAGGCCCTTTGAGTTCTGAGTTTATGGATATAAACGAACGTGTATGGGCCTTATGACTTACATCCGATTATTGTTGTGTGACAGTACACTTTACCTTAATAAGCCACATAATTTGAGCTATTTTCACAAACCTAAGCAGGTGAATAACTGCTGAAATAAAAAATAAAATATATTATTAAAAATATAATAGGCTATATTATTATTATTATTATAAAAAAATAATATTTTAGAGATGCTCCACGTCACACGCAGGGAACCGGTTCACGCGAACTTCCGGTATCCACACTGTCAAACCACAGTGAATCATGGGATACGAGTTTTTTGCGCTATTTGTGACATGCCAAAAAGTGTGAAAGTAAACTACATCTCCCAAAAAAATCTCTTCTCATTCCAAGGAAACCCCCCTCTGGCAGATCCTTCAGTAAATTACAGCCTCTTCTCCTCTCCATGTTATTGAGGGGGAGAGGAGCAGAGAGGAGGTGGCAGATCCGCAGTCATGGAGCGGCAGTAGGAGAAATAAAGCACAAGCTCCTCTACCCCTGGACAGATTAAATTATACATCGGCCGCTCACGAGTAGGGAAATATCACTGAAGGCGGACAAGAGCGCGATCATGCAGTGCACGTACACAAGAATCTGAACGCATCTGCCGTTAAAGATGTCCTCCGCGGAGCAGCAGCGCGACTGGACGCGGGCGGAGGTGGAGCGGCTGTCCCGGGAGCTGAGCGAGACCACGCAGGAGAAGATCCAGGCGGCGGAGTACGGGCTCGCGGTACTGGAGGAGAAACAGCAGCTGAAGCAGCAGTACGACGAGCTGGAGGCAGAATATGAGACCGTCCGCCAAGAGCTGGAGCAGCTGCGAGAGGTAACCGCGTCAAAACTGCGACACCGCGGCGTCACGATCAGTAACCGTGTGGAGCAATGCTGTCGTGATGTAGCCGCCGTCAAAATCTATCGTTAATTATGTAGCTTTGTGCAGCTGGGCGTCAAAATGCTGTCATTATGTAGTCGACATGGCGAAATCACGGTAGTGTATGGCTGAAATGTGGTGAAATGACGCCATTGTGTAGCTGATATGATGGAATGATCTCATGTGAATATGCTGAAATGCTGTAATTGTGTCGATCCGTGTGTATCCCATGATTCCTTCTTCCAATCGAATTTTTCATAAATGTGTCACTTGCCTACGTTGTCCCACAGTTCTGTGCGTGCGTCGGATATTGGGAAGAATAAAATGTGTTTTTGATGGAGCAGATGACTGCGTCATAATTTAATACTTCTAATAGTATGTTTTGTATTAATTAAATATTTGCTTGGTTATGTTTGAAGAGAATGAATTTCGTAGACGTTAGGGTCTTTTGGAAGTCTGTAAACAGTCACTTTCATGTGCAAAATGCTGATTGTGTTTTATTTCCTGACAGGGAAGCAGCCATTCAAATGACATGGTCCTTAAGTTCATACAGTGAAATGACCTCATTATTATGTAGTTGTTATTCTCTGTCATTCCGTTATTTCACAAAAGTCATCCGTGGTTTAATTTGTATACTGTAATTCTTTCAGCATATGTGTGATGGTGAAACGTGACAGGCCAGCTTTTGAATTTTTGCGGGAGTATGTGTCTCCGCCTAAACGGCCAAGCGAATTACAACCTAAAGAGGAATGATGAGAATGCAGATGGTTTCCTCTGGGCCGAGCTGCAGAAAAACATGCCACTGTCTCTTATCAAACTGAGTTTCCACAGTCCCTGAGAATGACGCTCAGTGTGAGAATGAGAGAGAGGACGCTGTAGGAATTTGTTTAAATGAGGAAGTGCTGTGGATCAATCAGCAACCACAAAATAATAATAATAAAAAAAAAATAAAGTTAGGGAAAGTGTCTTGTCTAGATATGATGTATGCTTTTTCCCCTCCTTAGCCTAAAGTCTTTGTTGAGACAGGCTTGCAGACCTGTTATCACTGATCTGTGGCATGCTCTGACAATTATCAAAACCAGTTGATTCTAGTCTGAACTGTCCTGAAATTCCATGTTGGACAGTTTGCACATTTAGGTCCTTTTCGACATTTTTGAAGGTTACACTTCCTGTTTCTATTTACCAGCTCCTTCTGTTCATTGATAACGGTCAGTATGACCTACATTGCTGTGAGGATTGTTTAAGTAGTTTAACTGAACAAGCAAGGGTATTGGTCTGGTGTGAAAGCCCCAACAGGGCCTTTTCAGGAGAATGGTCTCTGTTTTACAGTTTAGTGACCATTGGTGAACGAGACCTGTCTGAAAATACAGGTGATTCAACTTTAGGTAAATGATTAGCAGTAAGGGCGTACAAGGTGCGGATGCGCAGAAGTAAGATGTCTGCTCTGGACTAATCAGACATGTTCTGTCTGAGATAACATGATTAGTCTGTGACCTGGAAGAAAAATCTATTTAAATTTGACAAACAGTGAAAATAAAGTGCTTCTCCTCATCTGTGCAAAATAAGAAAACAGGTAATTTCTGATTATTAAATTCATAGAATCTGCCATGTAAATCTGGTGTTATAAGTGCAGAGGACATCACTTCTTACATGAGCTTTCTTACAAGACACCTCACTATGTGCATGTGTTTTTGTCAGATGTAAACACAACCTACGTGTGAACGTGTATGTGCCCAGAAGTGATGTCTTAATATTTAAAAAACTTGAATGTATTCATTTTTTATTTTTATTTTTTAAACTTCAGAGGACATTGATTCATCCACTGGGGCTGTATAACTTACCATCATAATGGCTGTGTGTTTTTTGGGTGCCTATTCAGTAAACTGCCAACATAACTCAGCAGTGAAATGACTTGACTGGCCTGTTAAAGTTTGACAGCTGACAAGCAGGGTCACAAGCATCCGCTCCAACTTTGTTTTTCATATGCACATGATGAAAATCAGTGGAAACGGGTTAGTGGGCCAATTAGTGGGGCTTTAGATGCTGGCAGTACTACGCTTGGCAAGCCAGACATCCCACCCTATTGTAGAGCAACAGGACTGCGGTAAGTTAAGAGCGTTCTCCTCAACCTCGTTCAAACAGTGTGTCTTTGTTTGAGGGTGCAGTCGAAAACAAATCTGCTAAATTAGTTGTTGTGTTGAATAACTCAGGTTTGGTCCTGTTGCTAGCAGGTGTCCCACAGAGCAAACAGGTTATCCGTTAGTGTGGGATGTTTATAGACCATTTGTTTTGGAGCTAACAGCTGTTTAAGCACGAGCTGATATTCTGGGTAACGCTGTATAGTGCCAGCTTTAAAGAAGTATGTGCATCCAGACCAGCCTTTTGACCTTTATCAGCTTTACAGTTCACTGTTAGTCACTTAAAGCCTGAAATACTAAAAGCGAATTTGAAAGATAAGTGGGTGTGATGCTGTTTTGACTAAAATCTGGCCAAAAGGAAGGTGTTTTCAAGTCTGTTCCCGTGGTTTAAAACAGCTAGCCAGCACAGACTTTTAGTGTTTGCAATTTGTCCAAGATGACCAAAATCTCGTTAGGGTAACAGTGCATACTGCAGTATGTTTATTTTGTCTGGACATTCTAAGATAAAGTAGTTTATATTTCAAATAACCACATGGAAATGTCTGTGTACTGTGTACTTCCTCTCATTTAAATAGTTTTGGTTTTTATTTGCATCTTGATGTACAAACAGATGAAACATGAGTTCTAAACTAAAGACTCCAAACAGTTAAAGTAAAAACTAATTGTTCAAATGTCAGATGAGTTACACTTGTTGTAAAATAGTTGACGTACACACGCCTTTGCTGGACATTAGTTGAAATTCACTAAAATGACAAGTTGTGACATTGCTAGGAAGCCATAATCGCCACAAAATTCCATATAAACATCACTTTCTGTTTAACATATCCCTTCATAACAACATTGTTTTTGGGGATTTTCTTCAGCTCTTCCTCATTGTTTCTTTTTTTGCCATGAGATAAAGAAGTCACAAACACCTTCTGCAGTGTAAATGAAGTAGCAGAATCTCTACTAACTAGCTGACACATGTCTACCATCACATGGTAAATACCATTAAACCACCCAACCCTAACCTGGGGTGAACTAAGGTTTGGGCGATACAGCAAAAATATAACATCACGACTTTTTTTCAGGCAGGATCATGATTCACAGTCTCATCATGATTCTTTCTCATGTTGGTTTTTAAGACTGTTTTAGAAGTTATTGAGCAGGACAAATTCATTTTTACAATTAAAAAAAAAATCTATACCTACAAGGCAACAAAACAAAAGAAAAAGAATGACAGGCCCATTTAGGCCAAAAAAGGGTGGATAATATAAGACATTCTATTTCGTTTAAGTTTATTTCATTGTTTTACCTTTGTTACTAAAAAAAATAAGAACGACAATGCAGAGTATCAACTATAGGCCAAATACAATAAAATAATGCAATAAACTGCTTTATTAGTAGTATTTTTTTTTTAGGTACAGTCTATGTATTATTTAACCTATCTTTAATATATTCAAGTAAGAAATTGAATCAAATGTAAACATAACACTGCATAAATTAAACATACTTTGGCCCGGTTTCACAGACAGGCCTTAGACTAAGCCTGGATTAGGCCATAGTTCAATTAGGACGTTTAAGTCATTTTTATAAATGTTAGGGGCGACTATCGGCCTTGGATTATCAGCCTGGCCGATAATCCAATAATATTAAGCATTTTTATGATAATCGGTATCGGTCATTTTCAAAACCGATTTGCCAATAAAATGGTTTCATTTTGAAACGCGCTATTTGGCTCTGATGCAACCTGTCGGAACTCACCACTCTGTGGCCGAGAGCAATCTCCGCCCACCACCCATCTGATTTGTTGGGAGTCACGAGTCCAACCAATCAATGCGTAAAGCTGAAGGCACTGAGAGTTTTGCACTCTCTCACACCGAAAGTGCTTGCTAACTGGAGCTGCTTCAGTGATCAGGTATCAGTTGTCGCTCAAAGTTAAGGCAGCAGCAGACATTGCTGAAGTTGCAATAAATCACAATATGCTAACGATACACTGAAGTTGCAAAACACCTCAATATTATCTGTGATTTTCGCGATACGGAAAACGTGGACAGAATCGCGGAATCATTTCCCGTATAGCGCGGAATGTCACGGAATTTGTCAAAGTTTGGATAAATCAATCAAAAATGGGTCAAGACACTTAAGTCACGTCAAGACATTTTGAGACATTTCAATAGGCTACTTAACTAGGTGTGCCTATAATAGGCTATTAGTGTTATAGTTTCATGGAAATAGTTCTACAATGGAGCTATGAAGACAATTAAATTATTTACACTTAATATATACATTGTTTTTTTGAATTAAATAGTCACCTCTACTATTGTAGGTTATGTTTTGGTTATCAAAAAAAAATTAATGAGGAAATATGAGAGGTTATGCTATTACACATACATTTCTAACAAGCCAAATACTTACATTTCGAAAATCTGTTTAGCTGTAGTCCAATATTCATAGGCTTAATCATGAAGCATACGGTGGCCGTACTTTTAATTCTCTCGATATTGTATATAGATGAACAAAGGATGATGAGAGTAAGAAGTGTGGGAGTGCTACACTCAACCAACACCAGGGAAGGCCGTTTTTGTCAGAGCCCTTGTTATTCTTAATTTTGACTAATTTAAATTTTTATACCAGACATACATCGGTTCAAAATATCGGCTATCGGTCTACTTGATCTGTAATAATTGGTATTGGCATAAGCCCTGAAAAACATATCGGTCGACCCCTAATAAACATGCCTTGCAAAAAACATTACTGGTGTGCATCTTGAGACAAAACAGAGACACTGATATATTTTATAATCAGTCTGAAAGTCAGTCAGAATGTTTCTTTCAGTTGAAACGGTCCAGACTTACATTTTAGTCTGGGACTAGTCTTTAGCCTTGTTTGTGAAACCAGGGGTTAGATTCTTATTAAAGCGACAAAACTTATCCAGCTTAAAGCAATGATTTTTCTCTCTTTTCACATTAACAACATGGACAGCACCAATACATGATATTTTTTCATCTCCCACTTAAAACATAACCTACTGTGTTCGTAAAACTTGTTTTTCTCTAGCAGTTATGCGCTATGCTTCTACTCGTGCCAAACAAACTGTGTCAGCCGGCTTTCTAGAACAATGTGCGATTAAGAAAGTTTTTTTAAACGTGTGAAAATAATTCACTTTCATGATCTTGAAGAACTAAAACATGACATGAGCATAACCACCATTGAGATGATTTTCGAAAACAATAATGATCAAAAAAAGCATGTGATTTTCTGAACACACACACTCAGGTCAGGACTGCTGGAAGATTATTGGTGCCCCCTGCCCTGCCTAACCTCAGAGAACTTTACACCTCTAGAGTGAGGAAAAGAACTGGGAAAATCACCCTGGGCTAGGGATGGGCGTTATCTTATTGTTTGCGATATACCGGTAAAATTTTTCTCCACAATAAGAATGAGTCTTCCCGCGATAATAATGATAAAGTCCAGCTGTTGACACATTTCTGTGTGCGACAGTTCAGAGTGACAAGCTGAAGGCAGACGTGAAACTAGTATATCGCTAAATGAGGAGCTTCAATCTGGAACGGGTTTGGTCAAAACTGTGCAGTGCGACAACAGTCTGTCTGAGCCTTGAATAACGTTAACTGTACTAGTAGCAAGTGTGCAATGCAGTTTTGCATGTTTACAAACCTGTTGTCCAACAAAGATATCATTTATTGCCATGCTTTTTTCGCAAATGAACTTTATAACATAGTGGAGTGTTTGAAATAACCTTTTGTGATCAGCTGTGGTTTCATATCACAGAATGAGGCTGAAATCGTACTATTTTATAGTATTACATACTATTTTAAAGACTATGTCGATTAGCATTGCATTATAAATGTACTTTATCCTTATAAAAATACCCAATATTGCTTGAATAACACAGACAAACCATGTATTGAGGCAATCATATGTTTATTGTCCTCACATTTCCTCAGTTAAAATTCCTCTATCTGCGTTTTATTGAGCTAAAGCGATAACTGGATTAGAGTTTTCCTGAAGCGTCGTCAGTACTATTACTTCTACTATAAAACATATGTGGAGTTTCTGTGCAAGGGTGGCCTCCGGCTTCCGAATCAGAAAGTGCTTTATTGCAAGTGTGTTTCACACACGAGGAATTCGTCTGAATTTTAGGAGCTTCCAGTACAGAAAGTACAAACAATTTAATTCACATTCCAGTGAATTAAACAGTCATTATGTTACATGTGTACTCAGTAATGCTTTTGGGTAAAAACAGGAAAGATAAAACTTTTTTCTAAAGAAACACAATTTCCCTGAATTATCATCATTGATATTGTTATCGCAATAAATACCAGAAATTATCGTGATAAATTTTTAAGCCCATATCGCCCATCCCTACCCTGGGCCCCTCACATCCACATACAGAAGTTGAAAGAACGTAAACATAAACATGTTTATACTGTACGAACATGGAGTAGCCTAAAGTAATTACTTGAAGTCAGCATTGTTAAAACAAAGTGGCTTGACGTGGAAAAACACAGGAAACTCTCTCTCCCTGAGGAAGCACTGCCTCCTCCTCCGGGCCGACTCTGAAGAATAAAACACTGAACTTATTGAGCTGTGCTGCTGTGTCCTGTTTAAATGTTCCCTTAAGCAGCGTTCTGACTGAAATAAAACATCATATGTACAACTTACATGGGTAGCATCAGTTTTTCCTTATTTCCCGCCCCAGCATTGTTATTTCAGCGTATTAAGTATAAATATTATAGATGAACCTTACAGTTCATACTGAAGTACACACTGTCCATTATTAATACTGTAAAGTTCTAAACACTGCACATTGTGGTATGAATAGAGTATAGGGCTTTATAAACACTAGAGTATAAATTGACCCTTCATATGTGGATTATTTATTTGATAAACTGACTTGAGCTGAAAAATGGCACAATTGTCTTTTTACAGAAAAATTTTGATTTGTCCGATATTTGATAAAGTTTGCATCAATGATTCGGCTATTTTGTTCTGTTTAATACTGTGAAGCTTCATCGAAACAGTCCGTATTGTATAAAATGCTATAGAAATAAGGGTGTAGTTGCTGGGGTGTTTGTTGTGCACACTTTTGTATGCAGAATTAGCATGGCACATTGCTGGTTTCCTCTAACCTTTGTCTCCTTCTTCCGTTACGCAGGCGTTTGGACAGGCCCACTCCAACCACAGGAAGGTGGCAGCTGATGGCGAGAGCCGCGAGGAGTCGCTCATCCAGGAGTCGGCGTGTAAGGAGGCGTATTACGAGCAGCGCATGCAAGAGCTGCAGGCAGAGCTGCGACAAGCACGTAACATCCTGACCAACGTCCAGTCAGAGAACGAACGGCTCGCCACCCTCACTCAGGAACTCAGAGAGGTCAGTCAGAAACACTTGAGCGCTGTGAGAGCATCTGTCTGACTGAACGCCTGTGTTTGGATCGTTTGGACGGTCGCGTGCAGATTAGTACTTCATTGGTAGTGATTAGAAGCTTTAGTTGCTGCTATAGCACCAGTTTATTTTGCATGTTAATAATATAGTGTATAAAATAACAGAATGTTGATAAAGCAAGAGAAGATATGGGAAATGTTTGTCATTGCTTATTAAAAACATTATATAAACAATGTAAACATTGTAAACTCTGACACTAGAGCTTGGATGGTGGCAGTTCTTTAACACCATTATTATAACACCACTTTTCTGAGGGGTTTGATGGTACTCACATTCATATTTTGTGTTAAAACTCATCCTGACAGCAACTCTGTTAAACTTCTCAGACCTTTATGAAGGAGCAGCAAAATCCAAATTAAAAAAAATTCACACTATGTTCAATCTGGAGCTCTTTCTGTAAGTAAGAGTGGGGAAAAAATGACAAATCATCATGTGCTCAGTTGGCCCAAAATGTTGCCAACACACTCGCTGAAAAAATTAAAATGCAGGAAAACCCTAATTAAATCTGCCACTTATATTACATATTACAATATATTACATTTAGCAAGACTGCTTTAATTAGGGGTCAAGGGACACTGGGGGGCCAATCAGTATTCCAGATGGGCCAGTGTCCCCTAGCCCTGCCCCCGTCTACACCACTGATTGGATGTGCCGTACGTTGGCCAACAAACCAAACTGTGTGTTAAACCTGAATGTGAGGAAAGATAAAGACTGAAACCTATGATGTAGTGCTGTATGAATGCACAGTGACCAGTAATGTCTAATTCACCAACACATGACTTGTTGTGACCAACATTTATCATAATTTACTAAATTAAAAAACAGAAGGACATAATAATGATCTTCGGTTTTGGCACTAAACCGGTATCTGATCTACGGCAATTTTTAATGCTTTACCACAGTAATAAAAACGTAGGATTAAAAATGAATTCAAGGAAGAATATAAACCTCTATATAAATAAACTCTATGCCAAAAAAAAGGACAGATGGTGTGATGCGAGTGAGGATTTGGGAAGAGAAAGAGATTGTGTGTTTAATGACATAGTCCTCTGGACAGGATTATTGAGCCAAAGGTGAAATGAAATGTGTTTTTGCGTGTGGCTGAGCAGATGGGGCAAAGATGAGTGATAAACAGAAGGAAATAGGTCAAAGGATAAAAGTGTGGTTGATCACAGCAAGACATACAACCGTTCACAACACTGTACACCGTCAAGGTGTGCATAGAGGGTTGATTCAAAAGGCTGGGGTCAGTCAGTAAGATTTTTTCTGAATAAAATCTGTACTTTTATTTAGCAAAGACATGAAATTGATCAAAGCGATCGTTTTTATTTTTAATGGTACAGGCATTTCTTCTATTCACAGGGATAAATAAAATGCATCACACAAATATTGGGCAGCAAAACTGTTTTCGACATTGATGGTAATCAGAAATGTTTGTTGAGCAGTAAATCAGCATATTAGAATGATTTCTGAAGGATCATGTGACACTGAAGACTGAAGTAATGATGCTGAAAATTCTATTATGTTTTAACATATGTGACCCTGGACCACAAAACCTGTCTTAAGTAGCAATAGCCAAAAATACATGGATCAAAATTATATGCTGAAAATCATTAGGTTATTAGGTAAAGGTCATGTTCCATGAAGATATTTTGTAAATTTCCTACCGTAAATGTATCAAAACTTAATTTTGATTAGTAATGCGTGTTGCTAAGAACTTCATTTGGACAACTTTAAAGGCGATTTTCTCAGTATTTTTATTTTATTTATTTATTTATTTTATTTTTTTTTTTGCACCCTCAGATTCCAGATTCTTAAATATTTTTAAATATCATTCTCAGTCAAATGTTGTCCTATGCTGACAAACATCAATTCATGTATAAATCTCAATTTCAAAAAATTGACTCTTATAACTGGTTTTGTGGTCCAGGGTCACATATACTCACATATGAAACAGCTATTTTGAATTAGTATATTATTTCACAGCATTACTGATTCACTGTGTATTTGAGCAGAAAGCACACGCTCACCAGCTGCTTCTACTGTCTTACAGAACAGTCAGATGGTGGAGCTGCAGAGATCTCGTCTGCGTGACGACATCAAGGAGTTCAAGTTCAGAGAGGCTCGTCTGCTGCAGGACTACAGCGAACTCGAGGAGGAGAACATCACCCTGCAGAAACATGTTTCTGTCTTAAAACAGAGCCAGGTAACATTCAGCTGCTGCACCATCGGCCATCTGTATTAAATATCAGTTCCATCAGTGGAGTTTCTGCTAGAGACGGTGTAGATGTGGCATTACTCACAATTTGCTGGGTGTGTGTGTAATCTTGTAGGTTGAGTTTGAGGGTCTGAAACATGAAATCCGTCGTCTGGAGGAAGATACCCAGTTTCTGAACAGCCAGTTGGAGGATGCCATCCGTCTGAAGGAGATCGCTGAGAGGCAGCTTGGGGAGGCGCTGGAAACCATCAAGACTGAGAGGGAGCAGAAGGCAAGAGATGATTTTATTATGTTTTTTATATTATTATTATTATTTACAGCTAGCTATTATGGGTAGTGTGACCTCCCCATAAGGTAAGCTGGAAATAGAGAACAGGTTCCATTAAAATAAATACTGGAACTTAGGACTGCACGATTATGACAAAAATCATAATTGTCAATTATTCTCTTGAAATTGTAATTGTGATTATGAATTGCGATTATTACAATTTACATTTAATGATGTTTTGAATAGCGACAAACAAACCAACAAACATGGCTAGAGCCCACCAGTGTAGACGATCTAACAGTCTTATGTCTTATGAACTGGTTCTTTTTACCAAACCATTTTTAGTCAACCATCAAGAACCCCTCTGTAGTTGCTTAGTAACTTGCTAAAACCCACTCAGAACAACCTAGAAACCAAATATCAAGGCCATGGCAACCACCCACAGCACCCAACACCAAGGCAGGGATTTTTTGCAGTTTCTTCTGAAAGTGTTTGTTTCAGCGTCTGCCAGTCGGCCTGTTCCTGCCACACTGAGGTCTGATTTGTTGGTCTCTATCAACACAGGCCGCCTTACGAAAGGAGTTGTCTCAGTACATGACCATCGGAGACTCTATGTACCACAGTCCTTTGAGCATCTCCCTCGATGGGCTGAAGTTCAGCGACGACACCTCAATCGAGCCCAACAACGACGAACCCCTCCACGTCTATGAGAATGGCTTCGAAAAGATCGACGACAATGACAACCGTGTTTCCACGCCCAAAAAAAGGAGAGCTCTTCCACCCGTCCTCCAGCCTCGTGGACAATCTGCTGAATGAGCTCAACATCTCAGAGATCCAGAAGCTCAAACAACAGCTGCTGCAGGTAAGATGATAAGCTATTTTGATCTGTTTACCACATTCACTGTGTTCAGCCAGGCACCATCATTTCAGCCTAACAGCCAAGTTAGGATATGATATGTGACCCTGGATCACAAAACCAGTCATAAGGGTCATTTTTTCAAAACTGAGATTTATGTATCATATGAAAGCTGAATAAATAAGCTTTCCATTGATGTTTGGTTTGTTAGGATAGGACAATATTTGGTCGAGATACAACTATTTAAAAATCAGGAATCTGAGGGTGCAAAAAAATCGAAATATTGAGAAAATTGCCTTTAAAGTTCTTCAAATAATGTTCTTAACAATGTATATGACTAATCAAAAATTAAGTTTTCATACATTTACAGTAGGAATTTTACAAAATATCTTCATGGAACATGATCTTTACTTAATTTCCTAATGATTTTTGCCATAAAAGAAAAATCTATAATTTTGACCCATACAATGTATTTTTGGCTATTGCTACAAATAAATCCCAGCGACTTAAGACTGGTTTTGTGGTCCAGGGTCACATATCTGCTGTACACTACACCACAAAACATGGCACACCCAAGGGCAGAATTGTGGCATACTATGGCAGCACGTTTGTAGTGTGTCATTCTGTGTTTGATTGGCAGACGGCTGGGCTTCTTAAATCCTATTAGTGGAAGTTGCATTTACTGCCCGCCCCATCTGACACAATGAGCTGTCAGTTCAGCCATCTGTCAGGAAGTCAAAGTAGAAACTCTGACCTTTAACAGGTCATCTCCAGACATACTATGGTGTGCAGCACCGACGTCCGTTTGCCCAAACCATATGATCAATATGAGAGTGTTGTTGCAGCCAGTAGCACCTTCTAGCCATTATGGTAATCAGACCCTCATGACCTATGAACACTGAGACTGATCAATCAATAAATCCATTTCAGAAACCATAAAAGAGCAGTAGAAACAGCAGCTGAGACGACATGATTTTCCATATGAACATCTCAAGTGAACAAAACACCCAAACAAAAAGTCTGTAAACAGCAGTGACCTCTCATATTTTTGCATACATTTTTCATTTTTTAAATAACATGAAACTGTTTAAAAAATTTGAACTCCATAAGCTACATTTATTGCTTTAATGTGACAAGCTCATGCTTTAAGATTGTGAAATCAGACATTTAGTTTAAATAAGTTTGCATCATTACGGTCACAGAAGTTTAATGGTGAACAAATACTATTTCTTTTTACATCATGACATTTCAGTTTTGAATCCCAACGTTATTATTGTGGTCTCAGATGCAAAGGAAAAAAAAGGTCAACCCAGTGCACTGCCATTGGGTTTTTGTATTACACTCGTACTGACAAGAACAAAACAAACAATTAAACCGTTTACCGCAAACAACAGTACCGAGCCAAAACTTCATATTGGTGGTAAAGACAGATTGTTCCCATCTCAACAGCTGCATTTTTGAGTCATGTCAATACAGGTTAACACAGATCACACACTGCTGCTTGTTTCAGCAAGTCCCGTAATTAATGTGTAGAGCAAACGTGCTTTTGAAGGAGGTTCTGCTTTACTGAATTATAAACGAAGGATACTGCAGATTTTAAGTTCTTAAATTCAAAGTCATGGCATCCATGTTGCATATGCTCCAAAAAAATGTGTCTGTTGTCTTGTACAAATATCTGAACATGCTTAAATCATGATGCATTTAATTAAAGTGACAAATGAAGAAATTAAGATTTTTTTTTTCTGAGAAACTGAACACAATTTAGTTTAGACTTCAAAATCAAATATCTGTCATTGTGGCCTGAAAATTACTTTTGAGTAATTTATCTGAGCACATTGGCAGATATTTTGTTCTTGTTTTATTCATAAACTAGCTTCATTTTGATTCGTTTTTAAAAACCTTAAGCCTGAGAAAAATCACTTTTCTGCAGTGTGATCAGAATGTACAGTAAAAATTATTTCCATATTCTAGTGTTTGGGAGTTAATCAAACCTCAAGCAATCTTTTTTTTTTTTTTTGTAAAATGTATTAAAAATTAAATTTTATTCATGCAACCTATACAAAATCAGTGTAGACAGCGTTAGTGTCAGCTAAGTGAAGAAGAATGACACTGTGGAATCACACAGATTGTGTGGTAGTAATGAAAAGATTTTTTTTTATGATAACTGAACCATACCGCATGTGTATCTTTCTGTTTTTCAGGTGGAGCGAGAGAAGGTGACACTGCTGTCTACCCTGCAGGAGTCTCAGAAACAGCTCGAGCAGGCTCACGGAGCTCTATCGGAGCAGCATGAGAAGGTCAGCCGTCTCACAGAGAACCTCAGCGCCGTCCGCAAACTCCAGGCCAGCAAAGAGCGCCAGTCAGCTCTGGACAACGAGAAAGACCGTGACAGCAATGAGGACAGTGAATACTATGAGGTGGACATCAACGGCCCTGAGATCCTGGAGTGCAAATACAAGGTATAGAAATATGTTTGTTAAAAAAAATGTTTTAATCTGTGGCAAAGCTAAATACATAAGCTTTGTTAGGATGGGACAATATTTGGCTGAGATACAACTAATTGAAAATCTGGAATCTGAGGGTGCAAAAAATTTTTGAGAAAATTGCCTTTAAAGTTGTCCAAATGAAGTGCTCAGCAATGCATATTACAATGCATATTACAAAAATTAAGTTTTGATATATTTACGGTAGAAAATTTACAAAATATCTTCATGGAACATGATCTTTACTTAATATACTAATAATATTTGGCATAAAATAAAAATCGATAATTTTGACCCATACAATGTATTTTTTGGCTATTGCTACAAATATAGCGGTGCTACTTAAGACTGGTTTTGTGGTCCAGGGTCACAAATGAGTTGCAATTGTTAAATTTTCCATGCACTTTATGTGATCAGTGCTATTAGTATGCAGAGATGATGCCTATCTAGAGCTTTTTAAATCAGCGATTGTAGTTTTTTAGGTGTTTTTTTTTGTTTTGTTTTTTTTTTTTTTTGTTTGTTTTTTTTTAGATTTAGGATGCTTAAAGGCACCTGCCTTGTAGGCAGCGAAGCAGTTCCCTAGAACAGTGATGTTAAAAATGTTGTTTGAAACCAGGTCGCCGTGTCTGAGGCAAGTCAGCTGAAGGAGGAGCTCAAAACGTTAAAGGCCGAACATTCAGCCTGTCAGTCGCAGTATAAGGAGGAGCGGGCGCAGCTGGAGAGCCAGGTTGCATCTTTGAGCGCTCAGGTCACTTCTATAGAGCGCAGCAGTCGAGCCGACCGCGAGCAGCTGGCGCGACTGGAGAAGGAGCTTCGTCAAGCCAGTGAAGTGGCGGGTGAATCCCAAGGCAGCCTTAACATCGCACAAGACGAGCTTGCCACCTTCAGCGAGGAGCTAGCCAACCTGTACCATCACGTATGCATGTGCAACAACGAAACGCCTAACCGAATCATGCTCGACTACTACCGCGAAGGTAAGGCTGGCGTTAACGGTACACAGACCACGGGTCGGGGCAGCCCCGACGGTCGCGGCCGCCGCTCTCCCATCCTGCTGACCCGCGGCCTCTTCCCTACCACCGACGCTAGCGATGGAGCTTCTTCTCCGGCCTCCTCCATTCCGTCCCCGGTGGCTGATCCCCGCAAGGAGCCCATGAACATCTACAACCTGGTGGCTATCATCCGTGACCAAATCAGACACCTGCAGCTAGCGGTGGACCGCACAACTGAGCTCTCGCGTCAGCGCGTGGCTTCTCTGGAGCTGGGTCTAGGGGCAGACCGAGACCAGGAGGCCAGCGTGGAGGAGATTCTCAAACTCAAATCACTCCTCAGCACCAAGAGGGAGCAGATAGCCACACTGAGAACCGTCCTGAAGGCGAACAAACAAGTTAGTATTTCACCCTCATTGCTACACAAATAGCAAATTCATTGCAAATGTAAAAATAATGTTACTTTACTAGTTACTAGTTACATCTGTTCCATAACTAGCTTCACTTGTAATGCATTACGCCAACACTGGTAACTATAAAGACATGAAGATATTAAGATGTTGTAAACATTAAGAAGCTGCTAACTGCCCATGTGTTTGTTGTTTTTCAGACCGCTGAGGTGGCGCTGGCCAACCTGAAGAGCAAATATGAGAACGAAAAGGCCATGGTGACTGAAACCATGATGAAGCTTCGCAATGAGCTCAAAGCCCTAAAAGAGGATGCAGCCACTTTCTCCTCACTCAGGGCCATGTTTGCCACGCGGTATGAGACGCACACCCTTTTCCTTCTCTATTCTCATAGTGTTTAGAGCAAGTTTAGAGCACAGTTTGATAGCAGGGGCACCTGGACCCCTTTTTTGGTGCCTATAAAATGAAAAATATAAGGACAGAAACGGATAACAATGATGTTTTTATTGTTTTTAACATTTACCAATGACATGACATATTTCGTCATCAACATTAAAGCAATGAGCACGGATATAAATTGACATTAGCATCATCTCTCCTCTCTTTCTTTCAGAGAGTATTAGTGCAGAAAAGATTACACACACACACACAAGAAAAGAAAAACTAGAAGATTGCTCCTAAATTCACAAAAACCTAGGCTCTACAGCCCCTATTTCTGCTTTGTATTTGGCCTTGTGAAAACCTGTAGTATTCTGACTTTCAACCTTTTGTAGATTTTAGACATGTCTTACTTACACACACATAATCTTGTGGGAATCATTGTTGAGACTGTTGTAGCAGGTAAATGAGATTTTCTCTCTGTGGAAAACAAACTGTGGCTGGCCATTTTCCATGTCGGTCAGATGGCCCCTTCCGGTCTAGGTTGGCAGTTTTTGACCAGATTAAGATTATTTATGTCAGTAGACAAAAGTTTGGCTTGTGAGGACAGACTTTCAATGACTTGGGCCAATAAATCCAGTGTCAGGTGCAGGTACAGTATGGGTCAGTGTAAATCTACACTTAAGTCTTAAGTCCAAACTGACTGTAAGCCATGACGCCATATGGTGCAGAATCAAACCCTCCTGACACATGAACACCATCAATGACTTCTCTGTGCTTAACATGTAACAGAGGAATGGCATCCATGTGTGAAATTGTTTCTCTTATCCTCCCTCAGAAGTGATATACAGAACATCTGCAACCTCTCTCTCTCTTTATATATATATATATATAAAGAGAGAGAGAGAGATTCAAACTGTTCTGTATATTACTTACTTATATTACTTTAGCTTGAGATGTACTACTGAGATTTATAGTGAAATGTCCTTGCTTGTCACTATACAAAAATTCCTAATGGTCCTAAAAATAGGCTTCCTTTTCTGATTATTCTTGTTTCTTTTTCTGCTGGTTCCCACCAGGATTTAATCGAGTGTTCATCTTCATACATGCTGTTAATGAACAAACAGATGAAACGGTTCTTTCACTAACGCTCGTTTTAGCCCCTCTCATTCACTGGGAAGAGTTCTCATCAGCAGCTGCGTTCTGCCCCTTCCACGGGCTCTCGGCTGCTCTGGGGTTCGAGGTTTTGTATTGGCCTGATCCATGGGGTATTAATATGCTAATAAGGGCAGATTGTCTGCTGGGGGTCTGAATTCTCTTTCCCACAGTCTCTAACATCTCTCAAATCACAGCTCAAGCTATTCAGTCATATTGCACCCCAAAATCACAAAAAAAAGTAAAAAATACATATATATTTTGCATGTTATGATGCCTGTCTTGGGACTCTTGTAATTGTGAGAGCTGCTGTAGTTATTGAGTGTGTCTATTAAGTGGTTCCTAAATACTTTCACCTCGTTCTGTTTTGTATGGTTCATAGTTGCATTGGTTTTTCTATTTTTTCTCGTTTGTGCTCTCTCTGTCTCTTTGTTTTGTTTCTCTGGGTTTATTTTCATTCCTACGTTGCTGAAAAGCGGCTGAGGTGACTGTGTCAAGACATATTTCACAATAACAGCCCGCACGCCTCCTTTATACCGCCGTTCCTCGCTCTCACGCGCACTCGTAGAGACGCAGATGGGTTCTCGCATGACCCCCGGCCTCTTTTCCCGGGAAAATCCTGACCCCTGTGTTTAGAGGCAATTGTTCCCAGGGGCCGATCTCTAATGAAGCTGCACTGATTTCTATAGTGAAGCGTTGTTTCTTTATGTCTCAGACGCACATACATTAGTGGGCTTGTGCCAAACTGAGGCTTGTTCAAAGTTCATGCCTGTGAGAAACTGAGAAATGTTGCACAATCAAGCAGATCTACCAATGATGGGTAACAATAAAGTAACATGGCATGAGAGGCTCTACTTTGCAGCGACTGCTTGATAAAACATCAGTTTTCAATAATGAAATCATTATTATCACACCTAGATTCTCACCCCTGTTTTTCAGTGGTGAAGCACACCCTTAAGAAAATCACACGTTTTGTGTTTTATGATGACTGTAGGGTGGTAATTGCGTGATTACAGTGATTATGGCGTATTGGGTGGTGTTCAGCGTGCGCTGACATGCACTGTGCTTTAACGTGCAAAGATGTAACTGCGGTTTAGGGAAGGTGTGGCTCTGTAATTGTTTAGTCTGATCCATTGTGTATGAATAGTTTAATCTCCTGAGCATTTAACCCTTAGTAACATTAAAGAAGAAGTCAAAGATTCATATATAAATTACTCAACCCCTTGTCATCCAAGATGTTCATGTCTTTCTTTCTTCAGTCATAAAGAAATTGTTTTTTGAGGGAAACATTTCAGCATTTTTCTCCATATAATGGACTGATATGGTGCCCCGATTTTGAACTTCCGAAATACAGTTTAAATGCGGCTTCAAACGATCACAAATGCGGTTGTAAACGATTCCAGCCGAGGAAGGACAGTCTTATCTAGCCTTACCTTCGCGGAAACGATCGGTTATTTTTATTAAAAAAAATACAATTTAAATGCTTTTTAATCTCAAACACTCATAATTTTATTTGATTTAAGGATTAAAGATGTAATATTCTAGAAAAATACACTTTTACACACACACACAAAGGGGCGGTTTCCTGGACGGAGATTAAGCCTAGTCCTAGACTAAAATGGCCCTTTAAACCAGATTAACAGAAATCTGCTTTCTCTGTCATGGTTTTAAATAGTCCTAGTCTTAGTCTAGTCCAGAATGTATTAGGCTGATTTCCTGGAGAAAGACTAGAGCTACTTCAGGACTAAATTGAGGCTTAAATTAAACCTACCAGGAGGCAGGTTTAACTTCAGATTAACGTTGTCCAGTTTCCAGTCAATCAAAATTATTGGTAGATGTGAACAAAGACGCCTGTGAAAGTAAATCTGCACTGTTGATCTTTTATTTAAAAAAATAAATAAATAAACCAAGTAAGATAGAAGTGAATGGAAATCTCATCATAAAAGTTTTTTGTTTTTTTTTCTAATACACACTGGCCACACTTGATGGTACCCTTTTATTTAATACTTTTTGCAACCTCCTTTATGTAATTTAACAGCTGCGAGTGTGTCCTATAATGCTTGATGACTTTGGAGAACACTTAACAAGAGATCAGAAAACCTTCCTTCATCCAGATTCACTCCAGACCCTTCAGATTCTCAGCTCCATGATAAACTCTCTCCTCTGTAGTTTTCTATTGGGTTCAGGTCAGGGAACTGGGATGGCCATGGCAGAGCCTTCATTTTGTGCTCACTGACTCAGTTTTGTGTTGATTTTGATGGTCTTTTTGGATCGTTATTCTGTTAGAAGATACAACCATGGCCCATTATAAGCCTTTCTGACATCAAGACTATTTTCTGCAATTCTCCATCTGTGATCCTTGGAGAAACTTTGGCCACTCAAACTCTCTTCCTCAGATTGCATGAAGACAGTATAGTCACAGTCCATATGCTGTAGGAAGATTTGTAACATTACCTGTTGATTGGAACACCTAATTGTCCAAATGGTGGAAATGAAAATATTCAATGCTTTAGCCCTTTTTCTTGGTTTTTATTTTTAACTTTTTTTTTTTTTAATATTTTTTATTTTTTGGACTATTTTGTGCTATTTTCTTGACTTCATATTTTGTAAAGCTCAACAATCTGTGGCTGCATATCAGAACTATATTCTTTGTTTTTTCTCATTGTGATGGATGATAAAGGGAATTGGCCAAAAATTCATAATGTGATTTTTGTTGTAAAGAGTTTTTTTTTTTTTTTTTGTATGGTGCCTGTTGGTCAGAAAAGCATTTTTCTGATATGGTGCCCTGATTTTGAACTTCCAAAATGCAGTTTAAATGCGGCTTCAAACGATCACAAATGCGGTTGTAATTTAAGCCTCAATTTAGTCCTGAAGTAGCTCTAGTCTTACTCCAGGAAATCAGCCCAATACGTTCTGGACTAGACTAAGACTAAGACTAAGACTATTTAAAACCATGACAGAGAAAGCAGATTTCTGTTAATCTGGTTTAAAGGGCCATTTTAGTCTAGGACTAGGCTTAATCTCTGTCCAGGAAACCGCCCCTCTGTGTGTGTGCATGTGTGTAATAGTGTATTTTTCTAGAATATTACATCTTTAATCTTTAAATCAAATAAAATTACGAGTGTTTGAGATTAAAAAGTATTTAAATTGTATTTTTTAAGTAATTCTGACCATGATTGTCTATCTCTTTAGAGCTCTCTAAAACAATGCTGCTTTATATATAATATAATAATAATAATAATAATGTTGCAAAACTGACACCAGCTGATTGCAATAGTTTATGCAAGATTCATTACAAAGAGATTCCTAGACATTCCTTTTTTTATTATTTGACACCTGACGTGTGCAGTTTACTGTTGTTTAGTTTGTATGTATTTGTGTTTTGTTTTTTGTTTTTTTTGTTTTTTTAAACAGGCAACCTTTTATAGGCAACCTCTGTCATGCTAATTGCTTTTAAATTAATCTAGTCTATTTTATCCAGGAGTTAGTAATCTGTTCTTAATTTATATTTCAAAAAGCCATTTTTGAACCATGATTAACTATTATAGATTTAAGGTCATTGCACACAGAGTCCAAAATTTTCACACATTAAAAAATAAATACGACCTCACATTATGTCAATCACATTTACACACTGCCTCCGAAACTTTCGTCCTTCATAAAAATCAGATCGGTTTTGATTTTCTGCGTTTTTCCGTATGCGTAGCATTCATTTTGAGAGGTGTTTTGAAAGATCAGAGCCACCGTACAAGCAAACGGATGAATTAATACACATCGGACTCAGTGTGCAAGGTTTCTGTGCCTGACAAATTTTTAGAATGACATACGAAAATTTCAGACCTACTCCTGACTTAATTTAAACCCTGTCCAGATTGTTTAATTAAAATTTCAAGAAGCGAGTGCCCATTTTATGTAGTATGTTACAAAAAATGAATGTTATTTTTGTAGTACTAATATATCTCAACCATCTCTCTTGTCTCCCAGTTGTGACGAGTACGTGACTCAGCTGGACGAGATGCAGAGGCAGTTGGCGGCTGCGGAGGATGAGAAGAAGACGCTGAATTCTCTCCTCCGTATGGCCATTCAGCAGAAGCTGGCGCTCACCCAGCGCCTGGAGGACCTGGAGTTTGACCACGAGCAGACCCGGCGCGGCGGAGCCAGCGGGCGCTCGAAGGCGGCCTCCTCACGTGGGAAATCCACCCACTCCCACGTAAGTCACCCTGCCGCTGCCACCGCCACCTGCGGGGTTCGAGGCGAGCCCAACGGCCACCTGGGAGCGCCGGTGGTGTTCTGCAGCGAGAAGTACAAGATCTACTGCGACTGAAGCCGCGTGGGCCTCCTTAGCCGTTGTACAAAGCTCCACTCACGCGCTCTCTTGCTTGCTCTGTGCTAACCCATACGATGTGTCCGTGTGTTTAGGGCTAAATATGGTCATGCCTGCTAGCATCCTCGTAGACAGGTGCATGTTGTAGAGCTAACTAAGGGCAGAATGAAATAACGTTTAGTCTTGTAGGTTCCTTAAGGTGAAGTGCTTTTCTGCTAGCGGCACCTAACCGAATTGCACAATTTTACTGCTCGAGGCGCCGTCCGTGCACGTTTCTCGATTAGACGTGATAGAGAAAGCTAGCCGTAGGATTGTTGAATTGTGATCGATAGCCATTTGCCCTTTTCCTCTGTCCATCTCTCTCCTGCCTCTGAAATCAGCAGCCCGTCCAATCAGGTAACTCGTGTTTACATGCCCGAACAAACGAAATATGCAAACCTCCTCCTCCCTGCCTTGTTGACGTGCAGGAAAACCCATTGAATTGTGCCATTCTAGTTTTTTTTTTTTTTTTTTTTTTTTCTTTTGCGAGAAATCAAAAATAACATCAAAAATGAAAATCAACGGGTTGGAGAGTGAGTGTTTTAGCGATGTCACTCGTGAGGCAGGCGGGAGCGACGCGTTCATAAATCGGTATGCGCCGTGAAGCCGGTGGGTTTCTGGCTTTTTCATTAGATGTCTGGCTGCACAACTGAGAGCTTTAATATAGTCTTAGACCCGATTACGTTTACTTGAGCACACTTGACACACGGCTTTACACGGTGAAGTCATGGTGAAGGGCTTGCCACACGCTCACAGTGCTGTCAACACATGTTCACGATGTTTTGTGTATTTACACTGCAGATGAAATGTTAGCGAGGCCTTATCTGTCGTTTCTGTGCTCTAAATAGCGTGGCCGTCTCATTTCGAGACCAATGTCTCTTTCTTTTTTTTTTTCTTTTTTTTTTCTCCATTCTCTGGCTTGCTTAAACATTTATCCTGAATCAGTGATGAATAAGGTTATTGCTTTTCAGTAACACTCATTTTGCATATCTGCAAAATATGATATCACCACAAAACCAGTCATAAGGGTCAATTTTTCCAAATTGAGATTTATAGATTACCTGAAAGCTGAATAAATAATATATTGATATATTTACAGTATGAATTTTACAAAATATCTTTATGGAACATAATCTTTACTTAATATCCTAATGATTTTTGGCATAAGACAAAAATCACTAATTTTGACCCATACAATGTATTTTTGGCTATTGCTACAAATATACCTGTGCTACTTCAGACTGGTTTTGTGGTCCAGAGTCACATATACATTGCATTCAATCTTTTGAGTTTGCATTGTGTGAAAGATTGATACAACTGAAAGCTAGGATTTTTAGACAAATCTACTTAATCTTAATACTTGAGCAAATGGGCTAATGAATGGCTTCTCTGAGTTACTGTATTTAAAAAAGACATGCAGCACTACACATTTTGGGAACTTTAAAATGATAGCAGTGTTAAAACATAAACATTACGCTCTCTAGTCCAGTTACTCTAGCAAGGTCTGTTCCCATATGATCTAGAGGTTTGGATTCCTGGTTGTTACCAGGCCGCCCGGGTTCGACTCCCGGTATGGGAAGTGATGCCTCATTTTCAAATTCAATTGACCTGCCACGGAAAAAGACGAATGTCTTATTTGCCTGACATGTCTAACAATTAAAAAACACCATTTTTGATTGGTATGAAGTTTTGTCCCAATTTTAAAATGGCCAGTTCAGTGGCTCTCTTCACTCCATTTTTCCCCACTAATACATAAATCGTTAAATCAGTTTGATTCAATAGTTTCAGTTAGTAATAAAAAAATAGCCCTCAGGTAGACAGAAGGTCTGCGTTTCGCCAAAAAAAGAAGTGTTTCGTACATCTCATTAGCATTCACTACATTTTTGGCTTCACCTGGTGAGGTTGAGGTTTTTAGTTCTTGTTAGAACCTCTGGCTTCCTGCATCCTGTACTTCTCCACACTAACTAACAGGACGCATCACATGAGCTGCGTTTGGCTTCTGCTGACTAACCCGGGTTTTCTATCGAGCTTAAGCAGATGCATCCGCTGTGTAACGTTAAGCGTAATGCTAACTGCTTTTTATTTCTTTGTTCCGATTTGCAGTTACGTTCAGCCTGTAGCTGAGCTGGAACTCAACATTCCACCACTGCCTGCAAAGCCAGTGCTCCCAAACCAGTAAACTTTCTTGGACGTATGAGAGACACTGGATGGCATGCCTTTATCTTTGTAATCATTGGAAACTCAAACCTTTTATTGTAGTTATGCATTGTGCACACAGCATTTTACATTTACAGAAGTTGGGTTTTTTTTTACGAACATAGGAAGCCAGAGGTCACAAAGTCCTGAAAAGTTTAATGCTTTAGTTGGCACTACAAAAAACAAAAAGAAAATGGGCTAATGTTCTTTTGCTCAAGACATTCGTCTATGTTTTGAGATTTTGTAACCTTCGCTCTTTTAATATAAGGTTATATTGCTTTTTATTATATCGGTCTATAGTTTGGGGTGTTCTGGTTTGTGAGTCTGTTCACGTATTTTACACTACTATTTTAAGAGTATTTGATTTTTATGTGTGCGTCCTCTGTAAGCAGACAACAGAGCTCAACATCACGTAATCATAACTAACGCAGTCCACATCGACTCCACTTGTGTCATCTTTATGAAATGAATCCATAAGATTATTCCATTACTGCCACGTTTGAATGCTCTTGTCTATTTATTATTTTGTCTTCATAGGAATATTTTAAAGTGAACAAATAAATGTGGCCTAATCTAATCAGAAGGCTTTGGTTAAACTAAACCAGCAAATCAGTAAAAACGGAAAAAAAGCTGAATGGATTTTTCGTAACACTTCACAATAAGGTTCAAATGACGATAATGCAGCATTTATTAATCTAGGATCGTTTCTTTATATAGAAATACGTTTTTAACGCCGTATAAAATAACATTAGGTTGACGTGATCGAACGTGCATTAACGACATTCGCATATTAACGTTAACCTGGATGAATTAAGATCGATTGATGACATGTTAGCAAACTGTACCTTATTGTAAGTGTTGGCAATTTGTCTTTTGTTCATTTCAAGCACCTTCGCTCAAGCTTTACGTGGATCACTGACCTTCTGCATTCTGTACAAGAGGAAATTAATTAATTCCAAATTGGAATGCTGTAATTCTCTCTGTCTATCGTGCCAAGTGTCGGTACAACGTTCGGGTTGGTTAAAAGGATCAGAAGCGGCAAGATGAGGGTTTGCCCTGCTTTACCTTACCGTCGGTTTGGTTCGTTTTTCGTTTTATGATCTTCATTCTGACCATTAGTGCCTTTTTGTTCTTTGAAGAGAGAATCCTAGCTTAGCGTTTAGTTTTTGTATTTTAGTTTTCTCACTCCTTAAGGGAGAACAGCCGATGACTTGTTTCGAACTTAGCAGCAGCAATAAGTACAGAAGACATTCGTTCTGTTTTCAAGGGTGTGAAGAAATTAATTATTAGAGAAATAAAACAGATTGTACTGAATTCGTCAGGTCAGTGATCCCACTAGCAAATTCAGGGGTTTTAGAAAACGTTATTTTTCGTCAAATGGTTTGAAGTCAGAAATATCGTTTGCCTCAATATGAACAAAAATTTCGAGACACGAAACCGGTGTGGTGTTTTGTTGTCGGAGACTGGTGTTATTCTAGCTTTGTATGGTGAGGTAGCTGAGGTGATGTGATTATTGATAGTATTGTTAACAATTGTGAGAAAGCTTGTGTCCTCTTTCTGTCCAATTGTTTTTTTGTTTGTTTGATTTTGTTTTGGTTTTTTTAAACATTTTTAACATGGTTATATGAGCATTACAATTTCAGGAAACAGAAAACGCGTTGCATCAACAAGCAGATGTTGCCACTAAAGTCACGTTTTATTTGTTGAGGCGTAAAATTAATAAATACAGTCAGCAAGTGAGAAGAAGCTAAATTAAGTGCAATTAAACCCAAACAAAGTTATGTGGTAAATGAGGTTTTCTGTTTGCTGGAAGTGATGGCGTTGTGATATTCTACTAGCTGTGGAAGCTTATTATTGGAAAATCTTATTATTGTGTTCCAGTATTGATCTATAAAGATCTATAAGTTTGATACCTTTATATAAAATAACATGCATTTGTTTGTATTAATTTGAAATGATCGTCAGTACTGAACTTTATAATGTGCATTATTATGCCATATGCATGTTTCTTTCAGCTATGAGACTTGTACACAGAACCGAAAACAAACTTAGAACTCCAAAGACTTGAAAAAAGACAACAAAAAGAGGAAAGAGAGAAATGTTTGGTTTTTTTTATTTGGTCCCTTACTCTTGAACTAACAGAGTTAAAGTATTGTTTTCTAGAGCTTTGTCTGTGTAGAAGTAGTCATGCTGGCTCAAGTCAGTAAATACAAATAATAAAAAAAACACTCAAAAGTCACTTGTTTGTCCTGTGTGTGAGTTTGTCCTATTCTTCTGTTGGTTGTTGTCTACTTGTCTCACAACTGATTGTTCTCTAATGTAAAAGAGACCGTTTTCCCAGTCCTTTCTGATTTTCTGTACATGAAAGTTTCTGTGGTTTATTGATTTAATGGAGGTTTCATTTATGCTTGAATATCACTATATATTATTCAGACAATTGAATGAATTTACCACTTATATACAGTTTGGGAAACCCTGCTGTAATGTAACATTTACTGCATTTCATGATATCAAATACATATTTAATATATTTTCTCTTTTTTTTATTATTATTATTATGGTACATAATTCCATTCAAGTCTGTGATAAGTTGGGTAAAAAGTAATCTAAAAGTAATCAAAATGTAGTCCGACTACGTTACCTAATATGAGTAATCCAGACTACGTTACTTAATTACAGATTACTGGGGTGCGTCACCGTGTGACCTGTGGACAAGATCATTAAGAAAGCCAACAAAGTGCATTATTAAATTGTTAACTAAAAATAAAAAACATTTCCAAGTACATGAAATTGGTTGAATGAGATAAGGGAACAGTTTCAATAATATGGTAATCATGGAATCATTCATTCATTTACATTATAAAATATGTTGATGTGTAGCTGCTTGTTTTACTATTTCATATATATCTACTACAAAGTACAAGCTTTTTTAATTAAATGTTCTGAATAAGCAGAATACATGACTGACAATCCAAATCCACATTATAAAGTAGTCCACCTTAACCCACAGGTTCTTCAACTTGAATTTGCATCCACAATTTGTGCTTTGGTGAGTACGGTCAAGAGGCAAAATTACAAAAATAGCATTCAACACTGCATCCATGTCAGTTTTATCTATGGTGGTTTTATTGTGAGTGCCAAAACAGCTCTGCAACTCATGTTAGTTTATAGTCAGAGAATGCCATATCTGCTTAAAGGAAAAGTCCACTTCCAGTGTCATCCAAGATGTCCACGTCTTTCTTTCCTCAGTCATAAAGAAATAAAGAAATGTTTTTTGAGGAAATGAGTTTAAATGCGGCTTCAAACGATCCCAAATGCGGTTGTAAACGATCCCAGCCAAGGAAGAAGGGTCTTAGCTTGCGAAACGATCAGTTATTTACATTAAAAAAATACAATTTAAATACTTTTTAATCTCAAACGCCTGTCTTGTCTTTCTCTCCCTGAACTCTGTGTATTCTGACTCAAGACAGTTAGGGTATGTCGAAAAACTCCAATCGTATTTTCTCCCTCAACTTCAAAAATCATTTCAGAATCATCCTACATCGCTGCAAAAGTACCGACACAGTGTTTGCAAAGTGAACATGCAAAAAGATCAAAAACCCTTAACAAAAAAGGTAAAACAAGACGAAATAAGATGAAGTTGAGGGAGAACATGGGAGAACATGTGATGGGCGTTTTTCGACATACCCTAACTGTCATGAACCGGAACAAAAACAGTCCAGGCAGAGTAAGACAAGACGAGCGTTTGATATTAAAAAGTATATAAATTGTATTATTTTTATGAAAATAACCAATCGTGTCGCCAGATAAGACCCTTCTTCCTCAGCTGGGATCATTTACAACCACATTTAAACTGCATTTTGGAAGTTCAAAATCGGGGCACCATATCATGCTGTGAGTACAGAGACTGTAGCGTACGCTGTATGTTTTTAAATGTTTATCTATGTGTAATATGAATAAACAGGACTCATAAACGGCTGTTGAGATGGTATTCTCAAGTGAAACGAGTTGAGGCTTGGACCCTGAAACCACTTTTTTTTTTTTTTTTTACATCAGCAGATTACATTTTTTCTCTAACCTGGTTCTCTAAACAATACTGTCACAGCCTTACAGGTCTCTTGTTAGATGTTGCTGGGGCTACTTGGGATAACAAGCATATTGAAGAAGACCAGAGCTGCATTACCATCAGAAGAACAAAGCACAAGTACAAAAACATTTCGCATTGTGCAACAGATTTCATTGCCACAATTATAACAACAATTTCATTACACACTTTTTTTTTTCTCTCACTCAGACACACATTTACAGGCACAGCTGCATGTCCTTATAATGTAAGGGTAAAAAAAAAAGGCAGCAGATGTCTTCGTGCCAGGTCTCCAATAAGCATCACATAGACGGTTAGGGACCCTCATTTAGATGTTCCTGGAATAGTCCAGGGGTGACGAAGCTCTTTGCCAAAAGCAGCCTCAGCCGCACATCAACATAATCTGCAATGAGCAAAAGAATATGGTGTGTAAACTAATGAAATGAGTAATCTTGTGTTTTTATAATCTACTTAAGATCACGTAATGTATTACACCATGCTTTACTTATAAACAGACATTGTTAATTCTGATCAAGGAAGTTGCTTACAAAAATTACATCATTTTGACCATTGGGCAATCATATAAGTCACACAGTTGTACATGTTTAAAAAACTAAAAATAAAAGTTTAATGTACTGTTCACTGTAAAAAGAAAAATAATTTTACTTGTGAAATCCAAAGAACCTTACCTGGTTTCAGCCACATTCGCTCCTCTACAGGTGTGAGGATGCAGTCAGACAATGTGCCGCTTGTTGTGATGAACACCTTCCACATGACTGGCAATTCAATGGACCTCCACCTTGCAACAGCTTCTTCTCATCTTGAAGAATGTGCACCAGTAGAGGAGGTTTATGATGCTTTTGGTCCAGTATGGAGTCTCTCCTCAAACCGCTCTTTGTCAAGAGCATCAATTTTCTAATTTAATGTCCAACACCCTATTGTCGCTCATATTTATCACTGTGTGACTTCCATGTTTGGCGCAATATCTAATGCAAAAAGTAAATAAGTAAATAAATATATTTGGAAAATACACATAAGCAATAACAAAAAGTCTTTATTCAAAATCCCTTATATCACGCCCAAGCATACAGGCTTTTCAGACTGCTTTGGTTTGTCTCAAAACTCTCCAAGTATATATAACTGCAGAACGGAGATCTCCAAAATGGGGCGGGGTCTCGTCACACAAAGACTTTCACTATTGGCTCTGGCTTCAGCCAGTTGTTATTGACTTACATTTCAAAATAAAACTTTATAAATGAAACATTGTTTCTAGTTAATCTAAAATAATATATATAAAATAATATATGCTCAGAGAGAGCAGAGCCCAAAGCTCATGGCCAGTCGTGTTCGGACTGGAGTTTGAACCTCTGCTTAATGATATAAATGGGAAATATCCACGAGCCGTCCTAGCGCAGCGGAAAAGTTTTACTCTATCGCTTTGTTTTAAGCAACGGGTTCTTGAAATTCGCAGGGTAGGAGGAGGTAGTGACGCTGGATGTAACTAACAAGGTCCCATTGTCCGGTGAGGTCCGGTTGGGGAGTTATGGAATGGCCCGGTGATCTCATATCACAAAATCTTATTAACTGTTTGTCTATGCAGCGCCAATCCCACCGTGCAGTCACTTTCACTGGTTAAGGTTAGGGTCAGGGGTGGGGTAGGTTTAGGGATTAGCATTTGTGTAGCATAGTGTAGGAAACTGTGACTGACAACCAATAAAACCTTTAGAATCAGCTGTGGGCGGAGTCTGCGCTGAAGTGGATTGGGTGAAAAGATTGCGCATTCGTGTCATGTGCCTGTCAAAGGGAGGAAGCCCTATTTTGGAGTTCCTGCCCCCCTTTTGGAGATCTCCAGGCTGCAGTTATTCCCTTCTACCCTTCTCAAACACTAGGCAGACCTCCACTGGGTTGCCAGATCTGTGTAACAAAAGTCAGAATATGCCATTCCAGTGCCGAACATACACGTCTCACAGCCACTGCTGAAAAGCAATATATTGTAGTGATCATAAACACAGCTCAAGGGTCACTTACCGTTTTATCAGTGGTACAATAAAAATACTTAAGTCAAACACAATTTATGCAAAATGTAAACAGTTAACCCGCGACAACAGTTTAAAACAGCCCAGTTCCACAGGAAAACCGCGGCCTTTGCACCTTGACATTGCCACAGGATAAGAAAGGGAAAAAAAACAGATCTTACTGACTACCACAGAGAATGACTTACTTTTCATCGTCTTCTGTGAGATCAGGCTCATATGTGAAATCATTTGGCTCTTTGAGGGTCAACAAGGATCTGTCGTTGAGCTCATCTCTGTTTTCTTCCATTCGCGGCCGTTTTATCGGTGCTGTTATGAGCTCCGGTGTTTGTAGACTGTCATTCTCAGAGGACGAGATGACAGGATGCCCTGAGCACTTCACTTGAATAGCTGTTTGAACATGAACAAAGGAGGGAAATTGGTTGAATAATGCGCTAAACCTAAACGCTACCAACAACCTAAACTTCACCTTTACTTCGTCGTTTCGGTTTAGGGATTGGGAATGACGCTTGAACCGAGATGCTCTTTTTTGAAATTGGGGCGGTACACTGGCAGCCCACATCCCGTGTCAGAGGCTGTCGGACAGACGCGACAAATCAGCAAACTCTAAAACAAGTGTGGCATGCTTTGCTATGACAAGCAAGCTCTCTAGATGCAGCTACCTTCGTACTTTGTGGTGCACCGACGGTGTACACCGACGGAACAGCGGTATTCTTCAGATACAACACTTTGGCAAATCCCATTTCGTGCTGGGTTAAATTCTGGAAACACTCGGGCGTGAAATGCCTCGAACAGAGCCGCGAATTTACCGTTAAGCCTTCCTCTTCAAAGTGCAAAAATTCAAGCCAACGCGACCGTAGCCAAGGTAGTCGTGGGATACTGAAAAGGGTTTTGTTAGGCAAACAACCGAAAACACACCGCTTTGCCATATTTCTGCAATCGTCACAACTCATGCAACAACTGCTTTGTATTCTTCTTCTACAGGTTTAATGGCGGTCAGGCGCATTACTGCCACCATCTGGATAGTGCGGGGAGCGCCGAAACTAGAAGGGGGCAAATAATAATATTTGAAACTTAAATCCTGTTATAAATCCTTTTAATCCTGTTTAACCTTGTTCTGCACCGGTTTTAAGAAGATTTTGTATTGTGTTGTTATTACACCCATGATAAGTAGCTTTTCTTTCGAGTCTTTCAAATTAGTCTTTCATTTTCATGTGCTGTAGAGTGACTCTCTGTTTGGCTGAAATACAAGCATTGTCCTATTTCATGTTTTCCCATTTAGAACAGTGAAAGATTAAGACCTGAATGCCCTACGTTGAGGTGTCTAATAATTGTATCCTCTTTCTGTTTATTATATTGACTATCCTTTCTGTATTTAAAGGAATAGTTCATCAAAAAAATTCAATTTTCTGACAGTTTACACACTTCCAGACCATCCGTAGATGAGTTTGTTTCATGATCAGATTTGTAGAAATGTAGCATTCCATCACTTGTTCTCTAACAGATCCTCTGCAGTGAATGGGTGCCGGCAGGAGTCCAAAGAGCTGGTAAAAACATCACAGTAAACCACACCAATGGGTGTTAATTAACAACTTAAGCTGTGTGTTTGTAAGAAACATCCATCATTAAGATGTTTTTAACCTGAAACTGTTGCTCCTGGCTAAAATACAAGACCTTTATCCATGGTTTTGCTTTCTCCAATAAAAAAAAAAAAAAAAAGTCATCTGGTCTGAATCAGGAGAGAAATATACATAGATCAAACACTGTTTACAAGCTAAAACAGTCCAAAGCAGTTCTAAACAAATATTTGGCTGGATTTTGATGTGAGAGAAAACAGTATTTTATTGGAAGAAGCATTATTATGGACTTGTATTTTAGTCAGAAGCAATGATTTTAAGTTGATCTTGATGGATTTGTTTTGTTTCTTACAAAAACACAGCTTCACACTTCACAAGACATTAATTGTTAATTGATGGACTGGAGTGGTGTGGTTTACTTAATGGATTGATTATTGTGAGCTGTTTGGACTCTCATTCTGATGGCACCCATTCACTGCAGAGGATGGCCCTGCATATCGGGAACACCCCACAACATTTGCCATTTTGGAGATGCTCTGACCCAGTCATCACTATTTGACCCTTACCAAAATCACTCCGATTTTTTTTTATTATTATTTTTTTTTTGCTTGCCCATTTTTCTAATTTCCATTGTTTAGTTGCTGCTAAATAAATCCCAACCCTGACAGGTGCCACGGTCACTGTAATGTTCTGGCAGAGACATTTTATTTCAGAAGTGACTACCATAAACACTCAAAGTATCAGCACTGAAACTATTATAGCATTGTTTTATCTGGTAAGGAAAGCTTTTACTAACACAACTCAGCTCTCAACATTAGTATTTAAATCAAAGTGACAATTTGGGCACACACAATTTGAAAAATTGATTTAAACGTATTAAAAATGGTTATTAGAGGCAAAAAATATAAAACGTAAATGTACAAATATACAGCAGAGTTGCTTTGTTGAAGTTTGACTACAATACAATGCAAACAACAATCTGAATTATGGCAATAGTTTATTTGCACATGAACTCAAGACAAACCATTGTAACAGAGCATCCCGACGCATTTGAGAGTTCCTCTTTATGCACGCAGCCTTGCAGCTGCCGCAACGCTGAATCACTACATTAATTTGTGGTGAGGTTTTAAAATACTCCATGATAAAACAAACTGTACAAAAAACCCCTGAATGAAATTCCCTTTCAAGACAGCTTTTTAAAAGTGTAAACAAACAATAAGTACATTAACCTTGTGTGAATTTAAATACTATTCCTGTCAAACAAACACCGTGAACCAGTTAGTAGTGCAAGCAGAAAAAAAACATCATTCTACTTTAAATGATTAAATTCACCAATTGTGGCTTCTGTTAAACTTATCTACTACTTCTGCTGTTGATACAGAGAACAACTACCAGCAGAAAGACGTCTTAATTTAGCTGATATGCAAGACACTTTAGTTCAGATACACTGAAATGTTGATTTGATGCATCTCACTTTAAATAAACTATTTCATATTTCAATCTGTCTGCAACTTTAAAAAGCAATACATGGCACCATAACTGTACACTGATGCCATCTGCACACAATGGTTCAACTGTGGTATCAAGTGAAAACATGTTTAACTCTACTAACCTTTATTCATTTTATGGCCAAATTATACAACTAAGTTTGTAAGAAAAGAGGAAATAAGTGCACATCTTACTCCAAATCCATCTTTGCTGGGAAGTCATAGAGAATCCCAATGCTGCAAACCACGATACTGGGTTAACAGTAAAACACTATTGAGACTGGGGTACTGGATCATATCCGTACGTCTAAGGCAGGACCAGAAATGAAAAGCAATTCTCCAAAGAAGTAATGCTTCGTATTGCACAAGTCCCTTAACATAATTGTACATAATTGCGCTGGGAGTCATAGACAGAAAATGACTGGAAAAAATTAGACTGGCAGATGGACGTAAATTAGGATTCAAGTGGGAAAGCTCAGCGAGAGGGCCCAGGAATTGGGAAACTGCTGCTCATACGGGCGGCACTGGGAGTGAGACATCGGCCCAACAGCCATCAGGTGTGTCGTCAGCAGTGTCAATTTACATGGATGTGGTCAAGCTTCAGGCTGAATCTGAGACGGCTCCCGCTGGATGCCATGTTTTTTTTTCCAGTTTGTGGCTATAACTTGATGTTATTGAGGCCTTTAGAGATGCTCTGTATGTAGGCCTCATGGATTGCACTGAGGAAATGGGCATCATTCTGCAAACAAATATAGGCAGACAATTAAAGACAAAAATAATTTGATGGAAAAGTCTTTCTTCACTGTTGGTTTGTATAAATCTGTACCTTTATGAGATGAATGAGCGTATCTTTAAGGTGTGTGCGACTGTACAGTGAAGAGGGCAGGTCTGCTGTGGGAAAGGGGGCGGTGGGCGATGTCGGGGAGGTGGGGTTCTTCAGTGGCTCGGTTGTCTTTGTGACGGAATGCTGGAACACACTAGGAGACAACAGCAGTGAAGACTCCTCCCCCTGGACAACTGGCCCCGCCTTCACATGACAGAGAGAGATCAATCAAAATGGCCATGTCAACATACTGCTAGCAAACAATACATCAAACCTGACAATGCTTTCAAGAGTGCACTTACTGGAATGGGTTTGACCAGAGTTGAGGACTGTGTAAACGCATTCACCTCTTTACTCTGTCAAAGAGAGGATAATATCTTACATTTCTAAGCTCTATTTTAAATATTATGCTTTCTGTGCTTTCCATAACGCGTGTTAAAATGGCAGTGAAATACAAAAAGAATATTACGCAAACGTGCAATAATGTTAATTAATACAAATGTACAAATACAAAAAGAGCAAACCCTGCAAAATGCTATATTTGTCTGAAAGAAAGAGCCACAGCCAGCTGAAGTTTGAAAAAGTAGCACAACAGTAATACAGCACATTACGCTCCATAAAATGTAAATAATGTAAAGCTACATTTAATGGAGTAACAATACTACTCCAGAAAAACCAAAAAAACAACTTTAGCCCAAAACTGACAGCTGCTAAAAAAAATTTTATAACATTGCCAGCATAGTCTGTCAATTGGTTCTTCAAAAAAAAAAAAAACACTTAAACTTTATTCAACTTAAACTTAATTAAACTTATAATTTTTATACATTTTTCAAATCCATGTAATCAGTGCGTGTGTAGCATGCAAATGTGGCATTCTTATGAAAAGTTATTTTTGTTAACCGTTCATGTCTTAGAAGAAATATACTGCAGAAGAGACTGTGTCATTTTAACAGTCATTTCTGCACTTAAAAAAACAAAAACACAAAAACACATACCGTGAAAACACTGCTTGGAGTATTCACCTGTGCCGACAACGCAGCCTTTCCAGTAAAGGGCCCTGAAACTTTACAGGCAGATTCTCTGAAGCTCTGTGGGGTGACTAGTGGGCTGGGCATGAACCCGGGCAGTGACACAGGCATCCCATGAGCATCTGTGAGAGGATTTATATACGCAGGAGTAAGTGGACCAGCCGAACCACGACGTACAGGCTGACTGGCGGACCTGCTCCCACTCTCCTCCGTACTTGAAGCAGCCGGTCGTGGCTCTCGGTTGCCACAACCCTGAAAGAGAGAGACCAACGCTGGGCCTCCCGGGTCAGCTGAGATACGAGGAGCGAGGAGAGGCTCAACCGAGTGAGGCGGAGGGGCAAACGCAGACCCACGCATGCTTTCTCCCACAGTGGAGCTTGTTGACTGGGACGGTTCTTTGGGCAAAGAGCTGCCAAAAAGCTCTTCCACTGTGATCTGCTTCACTACTGAGTGACCTGACTGTGGAGAGGAAACACAAACAGATGCATTTCACACAGAATTTATTCACAGGTCAATCATATTTGTGTTAGGTGTTCCTAGACTCAACCTTCTCACACACAGTGACGTCACAAAACATGTGTTGCAAATCAAGCTCCCGTTCTGCCAGCAGCAAAGTTACAAAATTAATAATATTTTCAGTAACGCCTTTCTGGCAAGGATTAAGCATTACCCTTATATTTCATTCACTGCCTGACTAACATATTGGACCCTTCACAATACACTACTGGGACAGTCAGGTCATCTTTCTATAGCGACTCAAACAGTACAGATTGTGTCAAAGCAGCTTCACAGTGATAAACAGTTATAAACTACACTATATTTGACCTCACCCCTAAACTGCTTTTGACAATACACATTGCTTTAAAATATACTTTCATTTTAATAGTACTTTATTTTGATAAGAATGCACTTTGGTATTTCATCTTTTGTAAATTAGCACAAAATCAGCTATTGATTTATGACTTTAGAAGTGAGTTTAGCAAGTGGGAAAACACTTGACAATCTACAGTACTATGCTTAACCTTATAACTTTGGGTTTAACTTAAGGGCTTTGTTGCAACTGGTTTGAGATGCTTAGTATTGACTATAATAGAAGAGCAAAAATAGTTTTCACAAATCTTGTAGAAGTGCTCTTAGGGTGTTACTGAGTGTGATTAGCTGCACCTTCTCATGTTGAGCTGCTGTGATGTCCTCTCTCTTCTCCTGTGACACAGCTTCAGAGCTCACCTCATCTCTCTCAACTGACTGACTCTATAAACACACAAAATACAAGCCTTATCTGTTATTCCAACCATTATTCAATGTTTATTACCACATTAAATGTCCACTTGTGCCTCCTTAAATGTTACAATAAGGCAAAGCATTAAACATGAACTCTTTGGTTAACTTGAGCATTACTCCAACAAATATTTCTAAAAGTTGAAAACATTATCAAATTATGAAACTTACTCATACTATTATTTTTTTTTCTTATTCCTGTCATAATAAAAATTATTTGAATAGTCTATACTGAAATTAAAAGAAAAAAATCCTCTGAGAGGCAACTGCTTTCGAACCCTCCCATTTAGAGTTGTGTGGATTTTGATTTCAGCATGTAGCCAATCACAGACATGTCAGTTGAGCATGTGAATGCAATGGCCAATAAGAGGCATGTACTCTTACTGATCAACACTGACCAAAACACTGAATGAACACACTTCGTTCAGTTCTGCACGCTCACAAATGCTTTCAACACAACGTAAATATGAGATTTACTACATACAACCCATTTTTGATTTGGTTATTTGATTATTGATTGATTGATTTTTTTATTAGTATTATTATTTGATTATAACAAGGGTTTTCGCAAGACTGCAGAAATCAGTGAGCTTGAATTGAAGTGACTGACAGCTTTAGTGATCATAAAGGCAGTGCCCTTTGCTTACTTCCTGCTTACTCATTTACAATTTGAATACAAAAATATTGTGTGTGTTTTGGCTAAATTAAGTTGTATAGTTACATTTTACCATGGTAACGAGTACATGATTTACCTGCGGTTACGCTCAACTAAAAAAAAAAAAAAAAAAAGTACGATACTATGAAAGAGCAATATTTAATAGAAAAAAATAACACAATCAAGGGCTGTAGTCTTAACTTGGCAGCATGGTCTGAACATTTACATATTTGTGTGCAAAAATTGGGTTTTTACAATTTTGACAAATGTTGTAGCTGTACATTTACATGCGCATCCCAACACAAACTCATTACTTCATATTCCCATGAAACAAAAAATATGTAATATTCTTAGAAAATGCACATAGCATGTATTTGTGAAATAGCAACATTCTTAAATTACTATTGTATTGATTTAGTCATTCAGTGTGTTATTGAAGCCTTCTGAACATACCACTCCCTTTATACTGGGAAAAGATGAGCCAAAGATGACGATGATGTGGATGATAATAATAATAGACCTTCACAACATGGATGCAGTATGGACCCTGGTGCCGGTTGCAAAAACTGCTTCGACTAGTCTTAAAAAGTTAGTCATCAAAATGTTTTCCTTCATACGTTTTTACACTTGGTTACAAAAAGATAGATTGGTCCGACACAAATATGAAAAGTAAGACCGATTAGACGCTTGTCTATTGCTAGTTGGTGAAACTAGTCTTAACATAGTGACTATGTTTATGCAACTGGCCCCAGGTCTAGGTGGAATCTTGCTGTGAAAGTGAACAACAATAAAACAAAAGGGAAATAGCCCATCATACCCTTTGATACTCCTCTTTAGCCTTGCTGAGCAGCTCCAGGATATCTGTGGGTCTGGTCTGAACACAACCGTTCGTCCTGACACTCAAGCCTCTGTCAGGAGACACTCGCAACGCCTCCTGTTTGACTATCCTACACACAGACACAGACACAGACACAGAAACACAGAATAACAGCTGAAATTCAAGCAGCAATTCAAGCTTATCTAGTTAAATTCATTATTCATTCAAGATAGACTGTTCCCGTCACACAGTGACATCATAATAAGCAGACTTCAGGGTAAGTTGACCGCCCATTCGCCCGTCCACATCACATGTGACTGTCAGCCGATCTGCCACGGCCCTGACGACAGCTGGATCCGGCCACAAGCGCCCACGCTAGTTACTTGGCAACCAACATTTTACTGATGGCAGTTGAGTGTTAAAACATGAAAACTCACTGTAGCATGAGCTGCGCAATCCGCTGGCAGTCGGCCTTATCGTAGAACCAGATACTGTAGATGCCCACTGACAGACACACAGACAGAAACACAATCAAATAATGCTAAACTGCTCTGTAGCAAGAGAAAAGCTGATGTTTAAGCACAACACACACAGGTAGAGGTTCTGCGCTGTGACCATGTGGACAGTTACAGCAAAGAGTTCAACAAACAGTGATTGTTAAATTGCAGAGAGTTACAGTAAAATACCAGGCAAATAAAAAAAAAACTAAGATTCAGCTTGCCGTCCACACTGGAGAACATTAACATTTTGGACTTTGGTAAAACATCTAAAGTCATTTTTATTTGTATAGCACTTTTTTTTTCCCAACACAAAAGGCAGCTTTACAGCAAATCATGATGTTAACGTTTATAACATTTAAATACAGTCAATGCCTTATAGTCAAATTGAGTAGATTAGAGCTGGACAACAATATAGTTTAAATTTTGCAACGATATGCATTTGAGACTGGCTTTATAGTAAATATTGCTCTATGTGCATCTATCACTGATCAAAAATAATCCAAATTATATAGATCAGGGTCATGTACTTTATACATGCAGATACATTTGGATGCACTATATATATATATATTCAACTGTGTGATAATATAAACCAGAGTTAAAAATGCAAACTAGTTGAAAGTAGCTATGTCTCTCCAGATTAGACACACAGGGCTGACAGGTAAAAGCAGCAGTCATCTCACGTTCAACAAGATTCAGAGAGATGCGAATGTGTTAGTTTAATAGTCAGAAATCATGTTTCATTAATACGCACATTTGATTTGACTTTTTGTTAAGAAACACTGTAAAGCCTGATGTTTAAATCTATATGTTTATTTATTTTAATGAAACTGTTTATTATGGATACATAAACTCGCAATTGCATGTTATAACGTCAGAATTGCAGGACATAAGCTCACAATTCCCTTTTGTTTTCCCCCGGACAATATGAACAGTATATTGAAATTGTGAGAAAAGAAATCAGAATTGTGAGATATAAACTCACAATTGACTTTTTTTTCACAATTGCGAGGTCACATCTCGTAATTCTGACTTAAATCTGATGTAATTCTGTGTTCTTTGTTTAGTATCAGTAATAAATCAGGCTTTTATGACTCAAATAATATAACAGAGTGAGAATATGGAGCTCATACTCAAGGAGAATTAATAAAAAAACATTAATTTTATTCAGCCAAATTAATGTTCCTCAAAAATCTGATGGATCACATTTTAACATCTGTATTATTATTTTTTTTAAATGATATATGGATAAAGAAGGAAACCTCAGCTGATTCAGTCCAGGAAGTGTACATCTCGAAACACTACTGACATAAAAGCTACTCTTATGTTTATTGTATTAAAATCAGTAAAAATTTCACAGCAAAAAGACATGTGAACCATGACCCGAAGGTGCAAATTTGTACAATTATACTAAAAGACCTTTGACTTGCTAAAAAAAAAAAAAAAAAAAATTATGAAATTTTAAAATATATATATATAAACAGTTCTTTCAGCAAAGTTTTGATCACGGTGATCATCTGGAGGCCTTAGAAATGTGTGTATCAAATATGATACGGTAGGCTTTATAAAGGAAATGACAACTCTCTAAGAGACTTTAGACACACATCTTTAGAGTAAGCAGTGTCTTCACTTACAGTTGCCATTCCTGTACAGTAAGAAAGGGTCCTGGAGCTGGAATTCCAAGTCTTTATTGATCGGCTCCACTAAATTTTCTGTACTCAGACGGTTCATAATTGTGAAGCCATGATGGGGAGATGCCGACCTGCAGAAAAACACAAGTCATCCTTACATTTCATCATTCCACTACATGACAGATCAAGGTGTTACCAATAATATAACGTTTTGTAGGTTTTCACAGCTCCACTCAGTCATCACTCACCTGGCATAAACAAATAATGTGCCTTCGATCTCTGTCTTTTCCTAAAGTGAGAGAGATGTGTTAGTTTTCAAACAGATTTCATATTCAATACTAATACAAAGACCCACAGTGCAGACCAGTAAATGATAAAAGTTTTTTTAGTGATTTTCCTGTAGAAGCTGACATTTATTTGTAGAAGACTCTCCTGTTAAACAGAAGGTAATATTGATTTGACTTTCAGATTAGTTTATTATCAGATGACGAGTTTGCCTGTAATCATCCATCAACTCCTTTATAAACACCTGCTGTTTTATCTAGGTAACAGTTATGTTTATCCTGACTGCTAATATAGGTCACTGGTATTTCAGCAAACCCGCAGGCTGATATAACTCTCTGCATGTTCCTGGTGAATTGATATAGTGGGTAATAAACATAAAAACACAGCGCACGCCATAAAGGAGATAATAAACTGGTGGCGTTGCTATTAGCAACTGCAGGCTAACTGAAATGTGCGAGCTGATATGGCAATACATTTGAGATCTCACCCATTCGTTTGCTTTGGAGTTGAAAGTATAGAGCGCGACCTGTCCGGCGACGTCCAGCAGTTTCACTATATAGGGATCGTACTGCTGTAGAGCTGCCAGACTCATCAGATGTCCCGCTTTATTCACACACTCCATCTTTACACTGTGCCTACACGGAACACATTCCAGCACGAACACTTCCGGTTGCCGTTATCTTATGTACGTGCTTCGGCCAGAGTCCGCTCATGGTTCCGTTAAACAACCGTTCTCACTCAGGCCCCAGAAGTTGATTTTTAAAAGAAATCAGTTTAACTATGTTATTATTATTATTATTATTATTATTATTAATTGAAAATTTGAGGAAACTTGATTTCTTTTCTTGTGTGTGTGTGGTTTGGTTTATATATCCTGGTGGGGACTTAAACCTGAATACACACAGGCTCAGGGACTCGTGTCTAGGTGGCAACCTAAACTGAAGTCCCCATGGGTACAAAAGCTTATAAATCATACAGAATTATGTATGTATGTATGTATGTATGTATTTATTTATTTATTTTTATTTTTTTTTTTTTGTTTTTTGTTTTTTTGAGAAAGTAAAAATGCAGAAAGTTTCCTGTGATGGGTACGTTTAGATGTAGAGTTGATGAAGTGCAATAGAACATACAGTCTGTACAGTAGAAAAAGCCTGTGTACCTTACAAGGTGTGTCTGTGTGTATCAGGGAAGTTACTCTACTGATTTGGTTTACACAAATACTTTTATTTGTTTGTTTGTTTGTTTGTTTGTTTGTTTAAAATAAACAAATTGCAATTTCCTGTATGTGATGCTACTGCTTGCATCTCTTATATTGGCACCGTCCGTTTTTCCTGGTTGTTTATAGATGTATAAACTGCTTGTTTGTTTTTTTATATAAGGACACTTGTGTGTCACATTGGCCATTGTCAGAAGAGCCATTTACAGGAACTTGGTAAAAGTGGACATTCAAGTGTTGTGGGGCAGTCCACATCACATCACATTACATTGTGATGTCTCAAACAGCAGGAAGTGAGTCATTTTTGACTCAACAAATGTTTGGTTTGAACAAAGGCTATTTTTGCAGTGAGGAGACATTTTTGAAGTTAAATCTTACACCATTTGTTTATAGTATAGTGACCTCTTATATCTGTCAGAATACACCAGACTTGGACCCTGGTGAAAAAAATATGCTGGTAGGTATTTTTTGATGCTGGTTTAAGCTGGTCCTTTGCTGGTTTATGCTTTAACCAGCAAAGGACCAGCATAAACCAGCTAAGGACCAGCTTAAACCAGCAAAGGACAAGCTTAAACCAGCACCAAAACATACCTAACCAGCATCCCAGCATCAAAATATACCTACCAGCATATGCTGTTTTTTTCACCAGGGGAGACAGAGAGATGGTTATAATCCATAAGGTATTTATTGAAATAAGCAGAGTGGAGACTTATTGCATGTTATTGCATGAGGTGGATAACAGGGAGTAACTGTTTTCCTTTACCTGACTGTCCAAAGTGTGAATATGATCCATGTGATTGGCTGTCTCATGATTAAGCATCTAGTCATAACACTCTTGCACTGCTCCGTTGCAAGGCTGGATAAAAAGAAGTGCTAACTCTGCTTCTAAATTACATGTGTGAAACGTGCCTTTATCCGGGGTTAAACGCAATATTTAGAGTAACGATAACCCGGGATTAAGCACATGGTGAAAATGAGAAGTATGCATGTAAGTCTCGTTGAGGGCAGTCTGGCAGAGCTGGCTCAGTGACGGTGGCCTCAGCAATCCTGTTGTCCAGGGTCCACTGGATGGGACTGATTACTAGGCTCATTGGTAGGATGGATTCTGGTTTGTCAGAGCTTTTCTAAGGTGCATACAGACTGGACAGGGCATCCACTTTATTGTTCTTTGACTCTGGACGATAGGTGATGGTGAAACTGAACCGAGCCTGTGGTAGGTTTAGTCACTTGGCCTCACGCAGATGTTTGCGGTGCTCAGTGAGATTTAGGAACAGATGACGGCCCCATTTCAGCCAATGCTGCCACTCTTATAAAGGTAGTGTGGCTTATAGCGCTCGAATGGTGATGGCGGTGCTCTATGGTAGTGAGTTTCCTTGAAAGGTATGCACATAGATAGAATGCTGGATTCCACTGCTTCTGCAAGAGGACAGCCCCCATGTCAGAGGTTGAGGCATCCACTTTCACAGTAAATGGTTTCTCAGGATCTTGATGACGATGTAAGGGAACAGTTGTAAAGGCTTCATTTAGGATGCTGAAGGTGTGGGTGGTCTCTGGTGACCAGGACAGAGACTTGGGCTTATTCTTGAGATGTTAGAGGAGCAATGAATTGGCTGTAGTTCTTGATAAAGCGTCTGTTGAAGTCTGAAAACCCGATAAAACATCTTGATGTCCATCTCGATAGCTTCAGCACTTATGGTGTAGCCTAAGATGTGGAATGCACACTTTTCAGCTTTGAGGTGAAGGTGGTATTGAGTTGAACATGGTGCCAATGTTCTGCCTCATTTACGAAGTACACTGGGAGTACTATGTCACTGATATAGACAGGATGAAATGTTTAAGGTACTCCCAGAATACCTCATTCATAAATCACTGGAACATGGAGGGGGCACTTACCAACCTATACGGCATGACCTACAACTTAGCTTTTGCTTGATAAATCTGTAGTAAATGCAAGATCGCAAGGCTCCATTATTTTTGGCCACAATTGTAGAAGCTTGGAAGCAGCAGGGCATGTTGATGGACAAATGTAGCCTTGTTTCAGAGCCTCAGCCACGTACTCCTCCATAACTTGTTGTTCAGGATCTAGGCACTAGTTAACCTGGAATTAGGTCAATGACACTGTCCCATGGTCGATGAGGTGGTAGTTGAGAGGCTTGTCTCAGGCAGAAGACATTCTGAAAGTCTGAAAGTAGGCTGGAATATCCACAGATTGTTTGTCCAGCAGACTTTCAGTTGAAGTGGAACATACTGATAACACCCCTTTACACTGACATCTGGAGACAAACAGGAACAGAGCCCAACTTGAGGATGTCCCACTGCTCCAGGATACCAAAGAATTATGACGGCTAAGCCAGTGGCACCAAGAAGTGTGATGCTCTTGGTGTGTTGACTGCCAATTTGTAGTTGAAGTGGACCAACAATGTATTTGATGATAACTTGATGATGTCTTTTGGTGTGGAAAAGGTGGGAAGCATCTCTTTGCATCAGTTCCATCTCTGGTTCCTGAGGAGCTGACAAAGCTGGCTGGCAGAGGGTTGGAGGTGACTGCAAGGTAGACTGGCCTTCCTGGCAACTCCTCATGCGATGGGCAACATGAATCAACAGCTGGATGAATAACTCAAGCCTAGCCCAGTGGTCTCAAACTCAATTCCTGGAGGGCCACAGCTCTGCACAGTTTAGCTCCAATCCTAATCAAACACACTTGATCCAGCTAATCAAGGTATTCAGGATTACTAGAAACTTCCAAGCAGGTGTGAGATGGAGCTGGTCGGAGCTAAACTCTGCAGAGCTGCGGCCCTCCAGGAATTCAGTTTGAGACCTCTGCTCTAGCACCTGGGTGTTATCATAGGTCATGAGTTGCAGCTGCAGCACTGCTGCAATCATCATTTTCTTGACAAACCTTTATAAGTTTTTGACTCACTGTGGTATCACCAGCGGGTCTTCCAAACACTTTGCGGAAATGAGGGACCTAACAGGGAAATAACTGGGCCTCGTTGATTCCAGATGGATTCTGAATCCAGACGAAGTGATACAATGTAAACATCAAGTAATTTTTGGAAAAGGTCGTGAGGATTGGCTCCTGCCGGTGTGGTCATTCTGTCGTGCTCAATCTCAGATGGAAATAAAAGAAAAAAAAGACACCAGGTAAAACTCAAACCAGGCATTTATTAACAGCTTTGCAGCAACACAATTGTAAAAGAGTAAAAAAATAAATAAATATGAGATTGTAGACGCTGAGAATGTGTTATTGATAATGTTGAGTCTTTTGTTTTAGATACTGAAGATTACATATACACAAGGGGAAAATGCAAAAAAGGGCATACATGGATAATAGCCTGGAGTACTTGCAGGTCTTGAGATGATCAAGAAGACTGGAGATCGAATTGGAAGAGGTAAAAGGATTAGCGATCGAGGTAAACAGGATCATCAGAGAGGTAGGTAGCAGGTAAGTGGTCTGTAGTATCAAACATTACTGTGAGTGTGTGTGTGAGGAGGTCTGATGAGTATCAGGTGTGTGTGATTGAGTTCCAGGGAGGATGAGGAGAAATGTAGTCCAAGTTCAGTACTCTGATGTGAGTGTGATGGTCTGATGAGTGGGGAGAGCCTGGCATGATCATGACATAAAGATCACTAAAATTTGACACAATTACTAATTAACATTGTTTCCTGCTCATGATGAAAGTGTTGATTATTATGTTTGTAGTACATTCTTATTTAAAGCAAAGTATTTAAATGGTCCAGACTTTAAGAGGAAAACCCTGAAGCCCATACAGCATCTTTTCTTATTCATATGGCCTTCTGCCATACATACAAGTATCTAAATGTAAAAACATTAATAGCCTGATAAAACATCTGATATATCTGTATATTTTAATATTCATATCCAAATGGATACAACTGATGCAGTATTTTTATATATGTATTTATATATTTATTTATTTATGAACAATATTCACACACCACTGCATTGGTCTTTGAGGCCCTCTCAAATGCAAAAGCTACTATACTGATTAACATTTCTTTTCTTTTTACAAAGTACTATTTCTGCCTAGATGGAAATGTATAACCTTTTCAAACAAATTATTGTCCGGGTCTCCGCTGAGAAGGAAATATAGATCCTGTAGCTCTTGGAACTTTAATTTATTACCTCTGCTTTATTTTGATGGCTCCCCAACAGACATTTCACTGACTATAAGTTATTTAGTTTTTTTGTTAAAAAGTTAAAAAGTTATTTTGCAAGTACATGTCCACTTCTGTGCTAACCCTAACCCTAAACTAACAGTATACTAACACCCTAATAAGTTAGTTGACATGTTGTTGCATAGTTAGTAGAATGTCTAAAGTGCATAAATAAAGTGTAATCTTTAAAAAAAGTATTTTTTTGCTTTAATGTAAATAATTGTACACTAAAAAGTATTTTATGTAATTCCAAAAAATGGTGCTTGTTAGAAAAAAAGAGATCCCTGCTGGAAGAAAAAAGCAGCTAAACCAGCCTAAGCTGGTTGGCTGGTCTTAGCTGGTTTAAGCTGGTCGTTCCAGCTGTTCTCTCAGCCTGACCAGCTAAGACCAGCCTAACCAGCTAAGGAAGTGCCCAAAAACCCTCTAAAACCAGCTTGCTGACCAGCTATGACCAGCTAAGACCAGGCTGGATGACCAGATGGTTGGCTTTGGCTTTTTTTTTTTTTCAGCAGGGATACAAAAGAAATCTAGAAATTGTCTCTGGAGCAGTTTAAAAAATCGCCCCAATTTCACTCACATGTGTGGTTATTAGAGTATTGGATTTTCTTGAATTTAAGAACCAATTACATACTGAGCTGTTATAATGGAGCTCAACGGAACAGGTTCATAAATGATAAGGATTTATTAAGTGATGTTATTAAGTGTGATGTTATTAAGAAACCGCAAGAGGTCGCTGTTACCCACAAGCGCTCTTTTTTAATAGGTAAAAATGAAAATCAAACAATTACAACTATGAAAACAAACCACGCACGGTAACGAAAGAAATAATAATAGTAATAAGATTAAATAATTTTGTATTACATATGGAAAATATGGAGCCTACTTCTTAATTTACTTTTGTGCAGCTGCATTGGGTATTGTTTATAGTTAAACATTATAATCCGATAGATCACTTTTAATGAAATATCAGAGTGAGATTTATTCGCTTCCGCTCTAGAATGGCTCAGTAGCACAGAAGGTTTGAGTCAGAGGATTATTATGGGGGATTATCTGCTACAGACAGGTAATCCAACCCCACACTCCCTTACGTTCCCCTGTGCTTTCAATTTATGGCAATAATGAGCAGAAAACAACAAGCGCTCAGTGAATGAGGAGTTTTAGTGAGAGAGATGAATGGCGTTCATACTGGGAATACGAGGTAAGTTCTGTGTTTAGTTTACTCTTACCTGACAGTTAAAACAGACATCACCTTGACTTTATATGAAGCCAAAGGTCTGAACTAAGTATAGATCAGCAGCTACATTACTCAGTGTCAAAAGCCTGGGATAGGCTAAGTGACCTGTTGAAAAGCTTGTTAGATGTCCTGCAAAGGTAATTGAATATTCCAGGCAACCATATTCCCCGAACACGGCCTTAATTTAAAACAGACGTACAACTACAGCACGAGTGTGCGGGGGTGGGGGATAACTAAAAAACAGTGCTCGGTTTTGTCTAATGTGGTCCGCTGTGACGAATGGGATAACGTTCCTGCTAGACTGGCTGCTGCTCTGGGGATCTTTGAGGATGACAGTGACGGCAAGGGGCATCATTATGTGTTGTCGCTTCTAATGGCGCTCGGTGGATTTAATCTGTATCGCGGAGTAAAGCGCGTCCTCGACACCCGGATGTTGCGAAGATGCGCTCGTGGAGCTCAAGGCATCAGCATCAGCATCATCCACAGTAGTGAAAACATGATAGCTAAGATGGTTTAATACAGCCACACGAACCGCAACAGAACAAACAATACAAACAGATTTTCAATGTGGAGGAGGGGATGGACGAGCCAGAGGAACCGACCGAAGGTAAACACAAAAAACTAGATGTGACTTTCTTTATATTAATTTCGTTCAATATTAAAAGGGCTTAACTGAAAGAAACTGCTGACGTTATATCAAGTGAAGTGTACATGTCCGTGCCAAAGTGTGTAGAATGCTTCAGTGCACAGCATACTAGTTTTTACGCAAGAGTAACATGTTGACAGGTTCGAGGAGATGTCACATAAACTATAAACTAAAAGATATGTGTGTGTGTGCATTTTTAAAATCATCAGATTCCTAATGCAGTAGCGGCCAATGTTAAAGATTCGAACCTTACTGTGAAGTATTACCCCATTACACAGCGTGTTACACATTGCTTGATTCAAGAGTGTTACAAGCTGCTTTACATAATCAATTCGTATTAAGTAGTGACCTCATTTACAGTGTATTTACAGTGTGACACTCTTTACAAGCCTAACATTTGTCAAATAAGCTTTGTTTTGAAGTGAAAATGAAGTAACTTAGTGTTTTGTTTGTGGTTAGGGGTACTTGTTTATAACTTGTTAAGGTGATTAACACAACACCTTTCTGATTTCTTGCTGTTGTGTCAAGTGTGAAGATAACAAAGCGAACAGGAAGCAGTAATTTTATTTTGTTTTATGCTGTAAATGTTTGTTGACAGATTTGTTTGGCTCATCTTCGGTCAGTGTTTCCATTTTTTTTTTTTAAAAGGAGAAGTCCACTTCCAAAACAACAATTTACAAATAATTTACTCACCCCCTTGTCATCCAAGATGTTCATGTCTTTCTGTCTTCAGTCATGAAGAAATTATGGTTTTTGAGAAAAACATTTCAGCATTTTTCTCCATATAATGGACTTCAGTGGTGCCCCTGATTTTGAACTTCCAAAATGTAGTTTAAATCCCAGCTGAGGAAGAAGGGCCTTATGTAGCGAAATGATCGGTCATTTTTTTCCGAACAATTAAAATTTGTATACTTTTTAAGCACAAAGGCTTGTGTAGCACTAGAATCACGCCGAAAGGTCACGTGTGACTCACCACCTGACTCGCTGACTCTTTCTGACAGTGGAATAGATGGAATAAATGGTCCATTACATTGAAATTCTTGCTCTGTTGGCAATGGTTGGCATTTTCCACATGTGCACCACCATGTCTCATTTAAACGTGGTCTGCCTGAGGCTTGAGAGATGTTGCCACGGAAGTCTCCTCTGTCTATCATGAAATTCACACTTTTGTGCTTATACAAAATTGCACAAATTTTTTATATATACAAGTATACAAATTTTACGAAAAAAATGACGGATCGTTTCGCTAGATAAGACCCTTCTTCCTTAGCTGGGATCATTTAGAGCCCTTTGAAGCTGCATTTAAACTACATTTTGGAAGTTCAAAATAGGGGGCACCATTGAAGTCCTTTATATGTAGAAAAATACTGAAATGCTTTCCTTAAAAACCATAATTTCATTATGACTGAAGACAGAAAGACATGAACATCTCGAATGACAAGGGGGTGAATAAATTATCTGTAAATTGTTGTTCTGGAAGTGGACCTCTCCTTTAAGTAATTTATTTAGACTGACATTAAAGAAGGTTGTTTTTTCATGTTGATGTGGATTGTTATTAGTGAAAGAGAAAAATTATAATTGATAAATATTTTAGTACTCTGAATTGTAAAATAATTCAATGTTAATCACATCGATGTTGATATTTGATGGTAGAACATTTCACTTCCTCTTCCTAAAACTAGTAGTTATGCTTAAACTGTATTCAGGGCACAAGAATAGAGCTAAATAATTATGAAAACACTCAATATATCAAATTTAATTGGCAATTTTGGTTTGGAGGGCAGATTTCACAAAAAAAAAAAAAAATCTAATACAGGACAGTTGTGTTTAATACCCAACTTACAAAACTACTGCAGATAATCTAATGACAGCCAAGGATAAAGCCGGGAATATTTTCTTCGTTTGGAAAACCTCAGCTTTAGAGTAAAATAACTACAGGTGCATCTCAATACATTAGAACATCGAAGAAAAGTTTATTTATTTCAGTAATTCAACTCAAATTGTGAAACTCATGTGTTAAATAAATTCAGTGCACACAGACTGAAGTAGTTTAAGTCTTTGGTTCTTTTATTTGTGATGATCTCAACAAATTAGAATACTTCAAAAGATTATTAAAAAAACATTTTTAGTGAATTGTTGGCCTTCTGGAAAGTATGTTCATTTACTGTATATGTACTCAATACTTGGTAGGGGCTCCTTTGCTTTAATTACTGCCTCAATTCGGCGTGGCATGGAGGTGATCAGTCTGTGGCACTGCTGAGGTGGTATGGAAGCTCAGGTTTCTTTGACAGTGGCCTTCAACTCATCTGCATTTTTTGGTCTTTTGTTTCTCATTTTCCTCTTGACAATACCTCATAGATTCTCTATGGGGTTCAGGTCTGGTGAGTTTGCTGGCCAGTCAAGCACACCAACACCATGGTCATTTAACCAATTTTTGGTGGTCAGCAGAAGGAAGCATGAATTGCTCTAAAATTTCTTGGTAAACAGGTGCAGTGACTTTGGTTTTCAAAAAACACAGTGGACCAACACCAGCAGATGACAGACTGTGGAAACTTAACACTGGACTTCAAGCAACTTGGGCTATGAGCTTCTCCACCCTTCCTCCAGACTGTAGGACCTTAGTTTCCAAATGAAATACAAAACTTGCTCTCATCTGAAAACAGGACTTTGGACCACTGGGCAACAATCCATTTCTTCTTCTTCTTAGCCCAGGTAAGACGTCTCTGACGTCGTCTGTGGTTCAGGAGTGGCTTAACACGAGGAATACGAAAACTGTAGCCAAATTCCTTGACACGTCTGTGTGTGGTGACTCTTGATGCCTTGGTTGTGCATCTATTTCTTCCACACTTTTTCCTTACACTCAACTTTCTGTTAACATGCTTGGATACAGCACTCTGTGAACAGTCAGCTTCTTTGGCAATGAATGTTTGTGTCTTACCCTTCCTTGTGAAGGGTGTCAATGATTGTCTTCTGGACAACTGTCAGATCAGCAGTCTTCCCTATGATTGTGTAGCCTAGTGAACAAAACTGAGAGACCATTTGAAGGCTCAGGAAACCTTTGCAGGTGTTTTGAGTTAAATAGCTGATTGGCATGTCAACATATTCTAATTTGTTGAGTGAATTGGTGGGTTTTTGTTAAATGTAAGCCAAAATCATCACAATTAAAAGAACCAAAGATTTAAACTGTGTGCACTGAATTTATTTAATACACAAGTTTCACAATTTGAGTTGAATTACTGAAATAAATGAACTTTTCCATGACATTCTAATTTACTGAGATGCACCTGTATTTTCAATTTGCCAAAAACCTGAAAGTAATGTTTCTTTAGCATGTTTTGATTTTCCACTCAGTGCTGAACTCCTCCTGTTGCCAGCTGTGATTCATCATCATCCATTCACTTTTCATTTTCCTGAACTGCTTGTATTCTTAAAGACTACTCATTCACTTTGTTTCTCTTGTTTTTTTATCAGGGGCAAACTGTGCCACCAGAGCCTCCGTCTCTAGTGATGCCCCTCCTATCTGGTCGGAAGCGCCGTCAATCACCAGCCATCGCTCGCCGGCGCAGTCCGCCGCACTCTCCTGGCAGGCAGCGATTAATGCCGCCAGACAGTCTCAGGGCACCCCCAAAACCATGAACTTCTCTGCTGCTGCAAGCTCTGCTCCGGCCGGCTCGCTCGCCCAGAGGAAACGGCAGCAGTATGCCAAAAGCAAGAAACAGGGAAGCACCACTAATAGCAGACCTCCAAGAGCACTTTTCTGCCTGACTCTCAATAACCCTGTGCGCAGAGCGTGCATTAACTTAGTGGAATGGAAGTATCCTTACATCAGTGGGGATGGTGATCCTCGATTGTTCATATACACAGTTCAATTTGCAGTCTTTAGTCATCAACACACTACATTCACCTCATGACTTCATGAGCTATTGATTTAAAGGAATAGTAAAAAATGTAGATGTTGTTATTATTTACTCGCCCTCAAGTAAACAAATGCTTTCCTTCAAACCAGGCTCACTGAAAATACATGCTTGTGGCAACGTTTCTGCAACACCAATATTATGTGCACGTTTCACATCAGTTTCAAAGCGAAACGTGTGGTGAGTGGCGCTAAAACGCACGTTCAGTACGTGACCATGGGCACATTTTTATTATGTTGGTATTGGCACGTATTTTAGTGGTTTTAATACATTGTTTCAGGCACTGAAACTGCCTCTAGTGTTCATTTCAGTTGGAAACTTCAGTGATTCGTACATATAGGTACGTTTTTTGAGTTCTGCAGAAACTTATGCAGAGGCATGTATTTCCAATGAGGCAGTTTTCTTTCTTCTGCCAAAAACACAAAACAACATTGAGGTTTGATGTTACTGGGTTCAAGCTTCATTGATTCAATGAGGAATAAAGCAGTGCTGTTTACATCACCCTCATGTTGTTTTTTGGAGCTTTTAAACCCTATCGACTTTTGTTGTATGGACAAAAAGAAACATTTTTTGTGTGTGTTCTGCAGAAGAGCGAAAATCAGAACAACAATTGTTCTGATTTTGAGAATCCCTGTGTTCTGCTCACTCTGAAGGATTGCCCTTAAAGTAGGGAGCAGTGCAATTGTGTCTCATAATATTTGTCTATTATTTAATCAGACAAGCTAATCAAGTAAAGTATCTCAAAATAATTAAGAATTGTTTTATAACTTACAATGATGGCCTGGCAGTGTGGCCATTTGGAACAAGGGAGCAATTAAAGACATCATCATTTCCTCATTCTCTTCCCCCACTCAAAACTTTAAATTTCCGCATTCAAACTTTAAAGGGTCATGAAACCCCCCTGTTTCAGCACTGGTTAGTTCTCTCCACCATTATAAAAAATGCTGCAAAAGTGGGGAGAGAGTCAACTTCAGGTTCAGACGTAAACGTATATATATACGTGCTGTTGCAACTCTATTAACTTTTAAGGCTTATTTTGCACCGTTTATAATCCTTTTGATGGGTTGCGTCAAGGCTTTGTAAAAACTGTTATTATACTCACTCTATGAATGAATCGCGTTTGTGCCAAACTCTTACAAAGCAAACAAAAACAAACACTCTTCTTTGATCCATGAACGTTTCTCTCAGTTAACATACGCAATCTCACAGCCTAAAGCGTCTGTCATAGCAAATCAACACAGGCTGTCGTGAATAATTAGGCAAAAGATCTTCTCATAGGATGAGAAGACGCAGCCTTATGAATATTTATGAGACAGCAACGCGTCATAGAAGTACTATAGTCTGTTGCCACGTCACAAACTCTGACGTCAGCACAATGTAAATTTTAAACCCGGAAGATGAAAATAGAGCAAAAAAGCTCAAAATTAACCAGTTTTCTCTAACTGTTAAAATTAACAGATGCTTACATTGTAATCTATGATGTGCAACACAAACAACTCTGCTAAAAGTAGTCTGGGGTTTCATGAACCTTTAAAATGACTCGTCACCCTGGGTCAAGTCAACATAAACAGTAAAATGACTTCCTTGAGGTGACCATCACATGTACCCTTCGCCAGTGGCCTTGAGGGAGGGCGCTTCCTGAAGGGGGTATGTTACACACGTTTGATTTGAAATGACCCTTAGTGTGGGGTCCCCATCCTGCAGTGCCCTTCAAAGAAACCAAAATGCCATTTGGCATTCACCATGCCCAACATGTCAACTTCTGATGTGAGTCTGGGGCAGGACTGTCAGTTTGACTGACCAGTATTAGGTGGTGGGAGTGTTTGGAAACAATTACCAGTCTCCAAAAAAAAAAAATGCATGCAGCTGCTTTTAGACTAAAATGGCACATAATATCATTGCCATGCCATAGGTTACAGTTCTCAAGCATGAGAGAGGCCAGCTTTGAAAGTTTCACATACAAAAGATTGCATTTTTACTTTCTAGTCAGGTTTAATTGGTTGGGATAATTTGTGAAATTAATAATCCTGTTATCACTTTTCTCCTTAAACATGTTATTTCCAGACCTTTTGATATCTTTATACTGCTGTCAATATTTGCCAACTGTGTGGCCTTAGCTGTTTACATCCCCTTTCCTGAAGACGATTCCAACTCAACTAATCACGATTTGGTGAGTACTGTGACGTCTCTTCTGTTTTCTCATTGGCTGTGTTGTGGGATTTGTTTCTGCTAATTGAGATTAGATGAGTGAATTAGAGTGGAATTACACAAGCCCAAAGGCGAATTTGCAAACACTCAAAAGGTGCTCATCCATGATGCTTGTGTTTGCGTGTCCAGGTGTATGAGTGTATGTTGTTGTTTGAGTGGGAAAGAAAAAGGATCTCTTTTATATCTCATTTGTATCCATGTAATTGAGCTATACAGTCTACATTAATGTTATGGTGCTGTACTCTTAATATAGGTCAATGTCTTGTGTCTGTTTTTTTTACTCCTAAGGAATTTTAGGAGAAACATCTGGAATAAGTTATTTTGTAGGCTCACATACTATCTCTATTGCCTAAAATTCCAATTGTTTTATACATTATATTTATATATAATTAACAGCATCCCACATACCGTAATCACTATATAGACACAAAAAACTGGAATATTTCAACTATGTCCACTATGTCTAATACAGTAGTGGATCATATTGTTTTCATACACTGTATACATTAAATCTGCAGGTTTACAGGTTCATTTTCTGGATCATTTACTGTAGGTGACTGGAGCTGTCCATGGTGCTGAAACCATCCTGCTCAATACATAGCATTCTCTCACACACTGGGCAGGGCCAGACAAACAAAGACTACTTCACAGTTCACAGACTGCACAATTGAAACCAATACCAAATGCAGTGCTTGTGGCTGCTGTAGTAGTTTGTGACTGAAGCTCACATGTGCAGCACTGACACAAAGCACAGGTTTCTCTTTTGACTAAAGGAAGAGTGTCTGTTTGTCATTATGCCTCTTATTCATCTTATTAGGCTTGTCATGGCATTGATCATGACTAGTAATAGTGCCACACGCAAACACTGAAACACAGTGTTCTCATCTCCATCCCCAACCATGCTAAGAAAGGTACTGTATCTATTAACCACAAGGTCTATAAACCCCAACAGTCCCTTGAAGTGCCTATTTTGTGGTACAGCCCACTTGATCACCAGTGAACCACTTGATGCCACAGTGACCTGCATATGGTCATATCACCGCCCCTCCCCCACATCACCACCAAACTGATTCAATGTAACACTAGAAACAGCTGCTTCCTGCTAGTTGTTTTACCATTTCTGTTGTTTTGCCAAGCGGAGCGATGACAGAGATGAGAGGGTAATGGGATCAAGAATTGATACTAGTAGGGTTTAACCTTGAACCAAGGGTCAATGTGTTGGAACATGCTAATCACTTGACCACAGCTCTGGCAACTATGAAAAATTGACGGACACTTCATGGGAAGTGTACACAGCCACAACATGTCAGAATCTCTGTGAATGGTGCAAAAATCCTCAGTTGTCTATATTTTCTGGCCTGAGAAGTATAGCCCAGGCAAAAAACAAAAAAAAAACAAAACCGAAAACAAGTACCTCAACTACAAAATGCTGCTTTTTCAAATACATTTATTTCATGGATGGATTGTTTCTCTATTGCAACTGTCTGTAGGACACCTCCAGGAATTCATCTAGAGTCCAAAATGAACAATTTCCACCTTTCACCTTTGTTTACGATTGTGTGTTGTTCAGCAACCACTTTGCTGTAACCACAACCGTTTCTGAGGAACTACATTGTTTAGCGGAAAAATTATGTTTTTATTAATATCATTACACTTTATTTGCTCTGCTTTATTTTGTGAAACCTATATAACATAACCGTTTTAGAAAAGCAGTAATCCCTGAAAAGGCATGGTTTACAGTGAATTTATAACAGCTGGGGTTTTTTGGCAATCTGCTTCACGTTGTGCTTAACAACGCCCCTTAGCTGTTATAAAATCACTGTAAACCACGGCTTCTTGGAGCTTATTGCTTTAAAGGTTTCAACGGATGCAAACTTCACTTTTACATGTTGTTTGAACATTAATGTGTGTTGTCAGTGTATGTACAAATCCACCCTATAATGATAAAAATCCATGGAGTGGTGTTTAATTAATCTGTAAAAATAAATATCCCCTTTTTTAAATCGAGCCATTCTCAGATGCCTGTTGGTGTGGCGTCACACAGACAGAGCCTCTGCTCCCACCATAGTTGATTGACATGAGCGTTTTACCTCAGATCCGCCTAAATCGGCTGTAACAGTCAGACCTCCATTGTTTCGATGCTGGAGCAGGGATGTAAATTAGACAAGAATATCCTTAATTGATCAGTTGATGTGTTGTTTTGCTGGATGTAATAATCAACACAGTGGTTGTCATTTACTCCCGACATCTGAGCCGAATACTCACATACTTCCGACATCTGAGGTGAAGATGCAGTGGATAACGTTGTTTGTAAATGGAATGTGCCTACCGATCTACATAAATGCGTCTATGTTCGCGCAAATCATTTGTGATCCAGCTTCACCTGCAACAGAAGTTTTTATGAATCTCTGCAATCACCTTTCCTAATAACGTGCTAGTTAGTTTTGCGGCTAAATGCGCTAAATGTGGCTAAAGTAAACAGGCTCGTCACTCCACAGAGAGAAGAGAGGGGCGGAGCAAGCAGAGCTCATTTGCATTTAAAGGAACAATCCCTCAAAATGGGATGATTTTTGCAAAGCTCATTTTGACAAGGTAAAAAAGGTGTTGTGTTACACAACCATTGAGAATTTTTAACCAAAGTATATTAGAGACTTTTCATTAAGACCCTAAAGAATCATATTAACTTGTGGAAAATGGGTATCTGATGACCCCTTTAACAAAAAGCAGAGAAAATCACTCTTTGACCATGTCTGGATCAGATTGTTGGTCAAAACATGGATGAAGTATATTCCAACAAAGCCTCACAGTCCTAAACCACTTCCTGGATTGACATTTTATTTGGTAACTTCAGGCAGTTTTGATTTATATGCTGTTTAATGCTTGGTGATCGCATCTTTTTTTACATATGCATCTTCTTATATACGCGATTGCTTAATTTCTGCTTCCTCTTCTCCAGAGATTTTTTTTTAAAGATTTGTTTTATAGCATTTTTGCCTCTATTAGAATAGGACAGCTCAGAACTGACAGGGAGCAAAGCAAGAGAGAGACAGGGGGCGCGATCGGGAAAGGTCCTCGAGTCGGGATTCGAACTCGGGACGCCCGTAGCGCAACAACGCTGTATATCGGCACCGACTTGATCCAGAGATTTGGAAGTATTATTTCCTACCATATACCAGTGAAAATGCAGAAAGCTGGAAAATTCCGTTAATGGTGAGGAAAGAATTAATACTAAATACAGTTCAGCCCTGATTGTCTTTAGCTAATTTCATGTATAATCTTTAGTGAATTGATCTCATATTCAGGAAACTAAGTGCAAGCACTAGCATTTGCTAACAGTTTCTGGACTTCATACAGTTTAGTTATCGTGACACGTGTAGTCTTTTTATTATTTTTATTTTAAATGCAGAGCAAGTGTTTGGTCGGGTGTACGCTGAACTCCAGGGCTTTGAGCAGCACTGGGCTTGTCCAGTAAGATTAGCCTCAACCGAGTCAGTGACACCAGTGTTTAACCTTTCTTTCTCTCTGGATTTCCATTCCACTCACTCATGCATGTTCATCGATCCTTTCCAGCCTACAAACCTATATTCTCAATTCCACACATGCCTTTGGGAAAGCCCTTGGAACAGTGTGAAATGTTGAGCATTGGTGAAGTGTAGTAAGAATGGTTTGCGTGTCTGTTAATTGAAGATGAGGCCGAATGGGGGCTTTCATATCACAGATGGTGACAGTTGCACGTGAAGCAAATGCAACAAGCTGTACAGTACATAAAATAAACACAAATACGCTTGCAGTTGTTTTCCTCTGCCTGCTCATGCTGGTTGACACTAACCCATATGTAAACAGGAGGGTGGAGGGTGCTGAAAGAGGATCATAGGAGGATTATATCTTCACTCACTCTCTCATCTCTCACATCTCTCAGCTGTTCAATTAAATACATTCTTACTTCAATACTTCATTTTGAGAGCTTAAAGGGACAGTTTGCCCAAAAATGAAAATGTGGTCATTTAATCACTCTAGTGTCATTCCAAACCCGTCTAACTGATTTTTTTTTTTCACCAGAATGATGCATGTCCTCTTGTGTGATTTCAGTGTCATTACAGTACATTATGACTCACTTCAGTGTGCGGTACCAAAGCACCAAAGAGTGTCAGCAAGGCCATGTGACTAGATGAATAGTTTCCAAGTGTAATTATATTTTTCCACTAAAAATAACCAGATTATCTGGCAATTCCATAGTAAAGTTGTAGTGCCCATCATCACACTCCTGTGCATGTTTTCAAGCACACAGACATATACATACACAATAAAACTTTGATGGAAGGTAAAAATTCAGTGTTATATAATGCAGGAATGAAAATCAGTTATTCAATTTTTTCTTTTCTTTTGTACGGCAAATGTGATGGAATGTAGTTGAAAGTCAATCATAACATTATATTGTATAGTGCTTAATGATTAATGAATAGTGATTTTTGTCTTTTTGACTAAATTCTGTCTTTACATTTGAAGTCAGTATTATTACATTCATGTGGCATTTCGTTAGAATGCTTATCCTTGTCCTATGAGAGGGCTCATTTTCCTTAATCATTGATGACACCATATAACAAGTGCTTAAAAGCTCAGTTGTTTTACAGTGTCTGATTGCTTCCTCTGTGACTTGTTACCAGTGACTGATACATTATAGACGTGGTCTGTTTCCATAATCATAGACAAATGTCATCTATGCTTAATACTGTGTTGTTACCTGAATGATCCACAGCTGTGTTGTTTTGTTTAGTGATAGTGTTACTGTTAGTGTTAGTGATTGTTCCTGTTCTTTGTTTGTCCTGAACAGTTAAACTGCTCGCTGTTCTTCAGAAAAAGTCCTTCAGGTCCCACAAATTCTTTGGTTTTCCAGAATTTTGTATATTTGAACCCTTTGACTGTATGATTTTGAGATCCATCTTTTCACACTAAGGACAACTGAGGGACTCATGTGCAACTATTACAGAAGGTTCAAACGCTCACTGAAGCTCCAGAAGGAAAAACCATGCATTAAAAGCCTAGGGGTGAAAATGTTTTGAATTTGAAGATCAGGGTAAATTTAACTTATTTTGTCTTCTGAAGGGCAGTACTAAATCGAAAAATATGATATTTAGGCAAAATAAGAAAAATCTCCATTCTGTTTCACCCCCACAAGTTTTCACCCCCTGGCTCTTAATGCATCATTTTTCCTTCTGGAGCATCAGTGAGTGTTTGAACCTTCTGTGGTAGTTGCATATGAGTCCACCAGTAAGCATATCTAAGTCTGACTGAACCAAAAGTAACTAATTAAAACTATGACTGCAATTGCCAATGATGGTACTGTCTGACCAAATCAAACCTTGCAAAGCAAGCAGGCTAATCAAGCAGAGTAGTGGGATCAGTTTACTGTGGTTCAGGTGTGTTTTGTGCGTTGAGATCAAACAGCAGGCACAGCTCACTCAGCATGATCATCTGCAAACAGCAAATGACCATTCGTAAACTACTGCATCATCAAAAGGAGCACATCTACCTTGTTCACTTTACACTACACAGAAGGAGACACGTTGCCTAGGCAACTCAAGTAAATGACATTGCTTTTAGAGCACGTAGACAACCACTAGACTTGTCAGTCTAATGCTGCCATCGACTAAACTGAATACTGCGTCACTATGGCCATCAGGCAGCTTGTCTTTGCCCTCAGACTCTGTCCTTATGTAAGTCCACCACACGTGAAAGCACCTGAAGTATTTGATGAGCTTAAGTGCTTTAAGACAAAGGAGGGCGCATGATGTAAAATGGTTTGGCCAAAATTCATGTTTGGAATAGTGGCATGTATTGCAGTACATTCATGTGAAAGTCAGTGATTGAACTGATTTGTTTTGCACATAGACATGGCCAGCCTGCCATGTTCAGCAGTGAGATTTTATTGTTCAAATGGGATTAATCTAGTCATCCAAGTGTATTGTAGCTATTCTTAGTGCTGTGGCTTAGCCATTGTCATCCGGTCACCTGCAGGTTGAGACGTGATCAAAGACAGGGCTCACATCATTACACTGATGACCACAAGCATCTACATGAGACCAGGAACATTTATTATAACTGTTATATTTCTACAATACACACTTTATTGTAAAAAAGTGTTTCTACAATGCACACTTTATTGTAAAAAAGGTAAGAAATAATTGCTTTTCAGGCATGTGATGCTCCTGTAATTTGTATTTAGACACACCTGTGGCAAGTAACAGGTGTGGGCAATGTAGTAATCACACTTGCAACCAGTTAAAATGGAGAAAAGTTGACTCAGCCTTTGTGTTGGGTGTCACACTGAGAATAGAGGAAAGAAAGAAGTGTAAAGAGTTGTCTGTGGGTTTGAGAGAAAAAAATGTGGAAAAACATGGACAATCTCAAGGCTACAAGTCCATCTCCAGAGATCTTAATGATCCTGTGTCCACTGTGCGCAATATCATCAGAGCAAAGTTAATTTTGCACCAAGAGCAAAATTAATGAAAAATTACAACGAAGGATTGTTCGAATGGTGGATAAAGAACCCCGATTAACTTCCAATCGAATTTAAGCTGACGCTATGGTAGGAGACCCAGGAGGACACCACTGCATTAAAAAGCAAAAGTACAGTTTGCCAAAACTTATGTGACAAAACCACAATCCTTCTGGGAGAACGTACTGTGGACAGATGACAAAAGTAGAGCTTTTTGGTAAAAGACATCATGGCACTGTTTACAGAAAAAGAAATGAGGCCTTCAAAGAAAAGAACACAGTCCCTACAGTCAAACATGGTGGAGGTTCAAAGATGTTTTGGGGTTGCTTTGCTGCTTCTGGCACTGGATGCCTTGACTGTGTGAACGGTATCATAAAATCTGATGATTACCAATGAATTTTTGGGCGCAACGTGATGGCCAGTGTCAGAAAGCTGCGTCTCCACCAGAGGTCATGGGTCTTCCAGCAGGACAATGACCCGAAACACTTCAAAAAGCACTACAAACAAAGCGCTGGAGAGTTCTGAAATGGCCAGAAATGAGTCCAAATCTGAATCCTATAGAACACCTGTGGAGAGATCTCAAAACAGCAGTTGGGAGAAGACATCCTTCAAATCTGAATGACCTGGAGCAGTTTACAAAAGAAGAGCGGTCCAAAATTACAGTAGCGAGGTGTAAGAAACTCATTCATGGTTACAGAAAGCGATTGATTTCAGTTATTTTTTCTAAAGGGGGGTGCTACCAAATATTAAATTAAGGGTGCCGATAATTTTGTCCAGTACATTTTTAGGTTCTGTGTGGAATTGTATCAGATTTGACTTTTCTTCTCTGCTTTTTGTGTTGTTCCAATGCAAACAAAAAAATAAAAAAAATAAACATGTGAGTACCAAAACATCTGCAACTGCAACAACTGCAGAGAAGGGTTGCATTTTCTGACAGAATTGCAAGGGTGCCGATATTTTTGGCCATATATTTCATCCTGTACTGAAAAACAGGTGGATTTGGTGGATTGCTGTTGTTGGTTTTATCCATTTAACAGGCTACCATCTGGAGGATGAAACTTTCTGATCAGTCCTTTTATTGTCATCATGAGGATTCGACAAGTTGGTGCTTTCTTTAGGATGTAAAAGCTGCAACAAAATGTTCTTTGTCTTTGCCAACAAAATACTCAGGTTTTTTTACTGAATTTTTTTCAGTTCTCCATTGGAAGGATTTTATATCCATCTAAAGCAGCTTTAATCCTAAGTGCTTTCTGATCTTTTGGCATCTTCACCAGCTCCCAAACATTGTTTGCATACAACAACTCCACCATCTGACCTTGTCTAGACTACTGCTTCTCAGCTTTACATGTTTTGTAACACTTCCCACATTGGCATCAGACTTACTTCTCGATGGTGGATCACTTTTACATGTTTTGGATCATGAAGTTGATATCCTTTAGTGTCCTGCAAAGATGCAGTTGTTTGGAATTTAGTTCCTTTCATCGTCTTTGTGTTCATGAGCATGCACATTTAACTGCCATCTCCATCAAAATTCTGTTCACATGTTTAGCAGCTCCACTGTGGTACAGTAAACTCATGACAAACTCTTCCTTTCTTCAGTAACATTTGAAACGGTATTCTCCTTTGTTAATTTTTCTGCCTTTTTTCGAAACTTCTTAACCAACAAAAAGTTGGGAGTTAATTTTGCCAATTAATTCTTCCACACGCACCAAAAAGTCATGTGACTGCGTTATGGGATGGGATAACTTGACTAACTAGTAGACTGATTTCATTGCACAGCATCTGAAATGTTGTTATGGTCATTCTAAGATGCCTGAGCAAAGTCTGCCATCAAAGTATTGTATAATTGCCAAACAGCTGGCATCTGCCTCCGAAAGCAATGACCGCATGTATTGTTTCATCTGCTCTCTCTGAATCACAAGTAATTTATTATATGAGAAAATTATTATATTTAGTGGCTTCTCCTACTTTTCCTAATAATATTTAGTGCCAATTTATCAGGAAGTGACGAATTTGTTCTCTTTGAATTGTTGGATGGAAACGGTGCTTATTCGCAAATGATTTAAGCGATATTCCAGGTTTGTGCACAAAGTAAATTCGCAGCTTTGGATGGAAACCCGGCTAACGACATTTCATTCAGCACATGACTTGCAGAAGTTTATATGGGACATCAAAGTTGTCTAAACACTCAGCCGTTCTTAAAAGGGATAGTTCATACAAGAATTTCATCATTTACTCACTTTCATGTCGTTCCAAACCTGTAAGATTACGAGATATTATACAAAACGCAAACATATCTTTAATGAAACCTGAGAGGTTTCTGCCCCTCCATTAAAAGTACAGGTAGCTAAAACTTAAAAGATCTTAAAAGGTCATGAACGCATTTTAAAACAAATCCACATCAGATTTAATTATGTATCTAAATTAAGTCTGTAACAGCTGAATGTTGTATTCATGATGAGTTTTCTCATTGGTCAGTCTAGGTGAAATGAATTTACCTGAATTTAAATGAATGTTCTTGTTCTTCAAATAGAAAACAGATTAATGAGACAGAACTAAAATCTTGCTCTTCTATCATTGTTTTTCACAGGAAACGGTAGAATATGCCTTCCTGATCATTTTCACAATTGAAACCTTTCTCAAGATCATAGCCTATGGACTAGTGATGCACCAGAACTCCTATGTGAGAAACGGCTGGAATATGTTGGATTTTGTCATCGTTATTGTGGGGTAAGTGAACAGTCACACACATTTGAATACACACACACACACACACACACACACAAACACATGTTTGTGCTATTTTATATTCCTTTGTCCTGTAATGTTTTCTGACACTTAATAGTATGTTATTTGCAATTAAATGAAAATGTATTAAACGCAATTAGCTAAACTGCTTTTTAACCACTTAAAAGGATTAGTTCACTTCCAGAACAACAATTTACAAATAATGTACTCACCCCGTTGTCATCCAAGATGTTCATGTCTTTCTTTCTTCAGATGTAAAGAAATTATGTTTCTTGAGGAAAGTGTTTCAGGATTTTTCTCCATATAATGGACTTCATTGGTGCCCCGATTTTGAACCGCCAAAATGTAGTTTAAATGCAGCTTCAAAGGACGCTAAACGATCCCAGCCGAGGAAGAAGGGCCTTATATAGCAAAACGATCTGTCATTTTTTAAAACAAGTTAAAATTAATATACTTTTTAACCTCAAATGCTCATCTTGTTTAGCTCTGTGATGTGAATGCGTGTGCTGTGGAATCCAGGTCAATACAGTTAGGGTACGTCGAAAAACTTCCATCTCTTTTTTTATCTTCCAACTTCAAAATCGTCCTACATCACTGTTTTATCTTCTTTTGAAAAGGGTGTTTGGACCTTCTTTGAATTGACTTTTTAAACACTGGGTCGGTACTTCTGCAGCAATGTAGGATGATTTTTTGGAGGAGAAAACGAGACATACCCTAACTGTATTGACCCGAAACAGAGTATGTATGCACTATGCGTGCACGCTAGACAAGATGAGCATTTGAGGTTAAAAAGTATATAAACTGTAATTATTTTAGAAAATAACTGATCGTTTCGCTAGATAAGACCCTTCTTCCTTGGCTGGGATCATTTAGAGACCTTTGAAGCTGCATTTAAACTACATTTTGGAAGTTCAAACTCGCAGGCACTATATTATAGGGTTGGATATTGTTATTTTCGATATCGATGCCGATACCTTGGCTTCAATACCAATTCCTGAAAAATACTTTTTTCGATACCAATTTTATGAAATCAATTTTAACAAGATTACATTATCTCAAAATAATTTTGTTTTCAGCTTATTGACGTTTATACAAATTCACAGAGCCACTGCACAAAGGAACTAAATATATCCAACACAATAAATCTGTGAAAATAATTTTAATAAAGCTCATAAAGTTTTCAGTTTACACATCTGTAAGGCTACATTCACACTAGTGCATGTTCTTTTTAAAACCTCAGACAGAATCATAATTTCTATTCATTTGCCATTAATTTACTGACAAGCACCAGCAGCTTCCAGCGCTGTCTGCTGGTATGTGTAATGTTATATGCCTTCTCTCTTCTGCAATCGCTGTTCTGACTCAGAGGACATATTTCAACAACATTACATGGCCAAAACACACATTAGATGGTAAACGGAAGTTATTCAGACACTCGCTGGTGGTTTAAAATGAGTTTTGAGTAAAAGCGGAACATAAATCTTATTTATTGTCTTATGTAGCATCATGCTACAGTGTTCGTAAATGATCACCAGTGTAAACGTAGCCTTACATAAGAGGGTTGTAATGCTTTCACGCTACAGCCTTACGTGTGAACCACATCTCTGAGTGTAACCGGTGTAAACTAGCAGGTGTGTGCGACTTTGTTGCGGCTTTGTGCAGGATGGACATCGGCTGTCAAAAAAACAATATCGGTTGACCACTAATTGTAAGTGTTACTTTGTGTGTTTACCATCAAATAACGTCTTAAATGATGTTTTAATGAAGATGAATGGTCTTCCGTGTTGGCCTACAAATTGATATCATGATTAAACAACTCTGTTGGAAGTAGTTCATGTCAGCTGAAAATTGTTGAAAGGATTTTGTCTGGCACATAGCTGGCAACTATTCACAAGGGCTTACAACCTGATCAAGTGCTGATCTCTGACCTGATGTAATGAGATTAACTCCATTCAGGGAGGAGGCCATCCACTGCATGAAGTCAGGGGTCATGCTGGATGGAGATTGCGCTGCTGTAGGATCCTCTGGGATCATGCTGAACCTCATCTGTGACATCCTATAGGTCCGGGTGCCAGATGAGTGCTATTTGATTCAGGTCTATGAAACATGCAAAAGATAAAACTACCTGACTTGACGTTCCGTTACATTAGTCTTTTGTTATTTCTGTAAAATAGTATTTGTAATATGACCTTGTTATATGTTATTAACAGACCTCTAATGCAGGTTCATCAACAGATTAACTTCTGTCTGTATCTGCATATTTATTAAAAACACTTAACTATATAGCTTCTCAAAAACTGAAACAGCAGTCTGTCTTTTATTTTTATAATTTCAACTTGAGGTACTACAGAGCAAACGAGTGATAAGAGCTTATTGTTGTATTATAGTAACTAACATACATATTTATATATACATATATATATTTTAATACAATTTAATTTTTATAGTTTTTTTTTTTTTTAATCCAGAATATTAAGTGGCACCAGTCTAAATTTTTATGTTCATGTTGATCAGTATGTAAAGCTGAGTAATCGGTAAAATTAAGTTCATCCAACTTAAAAAACAAACAAAAAAAAAACTATTTTTATGCATTGTGGAATGAATAAATTATGCAGTTACATTGTTTTTCTACTTGCTGTTAGTATTTTTTTTTACTGAAATAAATTTTTTTTTTTATTAATAGTTCTACAAATTGACTGCATGACAAATAAAAATGACTGACAGCCGGAAAAGCCATTGCTATCCACCATTTTGCCTGTTTTTGCAAAACATCTCTATGTTTGCACAAAGGAAAAGAATAGCAGAATAAAATACGGTGGATGTAATTGATTTAATGATAATAAATGGGAGTTCAGGTTATTGTGTTAAATAGAACAGTGTAAGTTAAATATAACAGTAGACAACGAGAAAATAGTGAAATTACAATGGGAATTGTGCATAATAGAGAAAACAAATGACATAAAATGAATTAAGGTCAATATTTTAATGAATGATGTGTGTGTATGTGTGTGTTTAGTCTCTTCAGTGTTGTGCTGGAGCTTGTAACCAAAGACCGAGATGTCAGCGGGCAGTCAGGGGGAAAGCCCGGCGGGTTCGATGTCAAGGCTTTACGAGCGTTCAGAGTTCTGCGGCCCCTTCGCCTGGTCTCAGGAGTGCCAAGTGTGTCCATATCTTTACCCAGCATTACCACAGCCAGAACGTCCTGATAATATGCTGATAACGTGTGTGTTTAGGCTTACAGGTAGTGCTGAACTCCATCATTAAAGCCATGGTTCCTTTGCTGCACATTGCTCTGCTCGTGCTCTTCGTCATCATCATCTATGCCATCATCGGGCTGGAGCTGTTCATCGGAAAGATGCACGCAACCTGCTATCTGAACGGCACGCGTCAGTGTGTTCTCACATTCGCTAGAATAATTACTAACAATAAAAGTTCTTATTTAAAAAAAATAGTCACACTTTAGATTGAGCAACACATATTCACTATTAACCACGTATTTCTTATTCTCCACACAGGTACGTTAGCGGAGGAGGATCCCGCTCCTTGTTCTCTTTCTGGTCATGGGCGTCACTGCCCTCTCAATGGCACCGTGTGTAGGGATGGTTGGCATGGGCCCAACAATGGCATCACAAACTTTGACAACTTCCTGTTTGCCATGCTCACTGTGTTCCAGTGCATCACCATGGAGGGCTGGACCGATGTGCTGTACTGGGTGAGACTCGCAGTATCTTCCTATTGCTGAAATGTTCACTGTCACTGAGATACTCTTTGCTCTTTCCTGTGGGGAGCGTTCACTTCCGCTCTAAGCACTTTTCCATGACACACAGAGAGCTCAATAGATGCTAATGAGATTGACCCTCTAAGACTGAAGGGACAAAGTCAGAAGACGGGCGAAACTGAGAACACAGGAAAACACGTCAGATACCGTGAAGTACACATAGCGTAATAAAGTATTACTCAGTTAAAAGTGGTCCTTCTCAATTTTACTCGACAAAACATACAAAAGTACTTTATGTACTAAAAAGTACTTAATGTACTTAAGTAATAAAAGTACTGGTCAATGAACCATGTTTTTTTATTCTGCAATTTTATGCTTAATCCTACAATGAGCAAGAGTGGCAGATGAAGAAACATAATATGTATTGATCTGATATTATATTATTCCCAAAACATACTTTAATGTAGCATGAGTTTAGGTGTTAAATCATTTAAAATGACATCTACAGCAGGGAAGATCCATGGGAATTAAACTGCATTATTTTAACTTTGTGTTGTGTAACCTGGTTTTTACCTACATTTGTAGAGACCCTGACAAAGTATTTAATACAGTGAGCTTAAACAGCTTCTCCTTTACTGTCCATAACTGCCCTGTATATGATTTTCATTTAACATTACCAATACTAAAATTCAACATTAGTAAATTACTTTTAGCACATTTTGAGTCTGATGTCAGCAATTCAGTGAATCGTAAACTCCAGGTTTGCTCTGACTGGATGATTGAATCAGTCAGTTGTTGACTTAACAGCAACAAAATCGTTTCGCTAGATAAGACCCTTCTTCCTTGGCTGGGATCGTTTACAACCGCATTTGTGATCGTTTTGAAGCCACATTTAAACTGCATTTTGGAAGTTCAAACTTGGGGCACCATATCAGTCCATTATATGGAGAAAAATGCTGAAATGTTTTCCTCAAAAACATTAATTTATTTACAAAAGAAGAAAGAAAGACACAAACACTTGGATGACAAGGGGGTGAGTACATTATCTGTAAATTTTTGTTCTGGAAGTAGACTTCTCCTTTAACATTATGCATTGCAGCAAATTATATCCCTACTGTTCTATCAGACTTATTAATGAATACTTAAAAAAAAGTTCCAGGATTGTGCTGGATTGTGAACTGAGATAAAACACAGTGGGAAAAAAATCTTTATGTTTCCCAAAGATGTACCGTCAGGCATTGTGTACCCTTGGATCATGACAACCATTTACACATACATCTAATTTGTTCTGGAACTTCATGGGTCAGTGCTGCCTGAGGAGAATTGCCTATTTGTATGTTATTGCATGAATTACTTTTTTTGTTTTTTATTTGCTAAAATGCCATACAAGTTTAGTTGCTGAAAGTATAGTCACAAATTGGCCAGTTTTTGTTGCCATATTTCTATTCATATGGGTACACTTGGTAACATGAGTTAATCTGAGAGTAGCTGTTTGTCCTTGTGTGTTACAGATGAATGATGCTATGGGCTCTGAGTTGCCTTGGGTCTATTTTGTCAGCCTGGTCATTTTCGGTTCCTTCTTTGTCCTCAATCTAGTATTGGGTGTTCTTAGTGGGTGAGTTATTTTATCCAAATGCTTTTCACATTCAATTTCTGTTATTTCATAGATGCACCCTTCAAAGTGCCATTGCCAAAATAATCTCCATAATTTGTATGGCCTAAATCTGATATCTTCTGTACAGTATGTTGTTGCTTCAGTGAATTTATCTGCATGTGTGCATCATAGAGAGTTCTCTAAGGAGCGTGAGAAGGCTAAAGCTCGTGGAGATTTCCAGAAACTGCGTGAGAAGCAGCAGCTTGAGGAGGATCTGAAGGGATATCTGGACTGGATCACACAAGCTGAGGACATCGACCCTGATAATGATGAGGAGGGAGATCAAGAGGCCAAACGCAATCGTATGTAAAAATGCAAGACTCGTATATTTCTGCTCTTTTCATCTGTCTGAAGATCGCTTGAAATGCACACATTAACAGTTCCAGCCAAGATCATACTGAATCAAATCATTAATGTTGAGAAAAATGTAATGTTACAGTCAATGTATGCATTTTGTGTAAGCAGTGCTGTAGTTTAGTCTAAACACAGTATGAGTTTTATGCTTGAACAAAGCTGATAAATTTGGCTTAAATAACCTCTGCCTGTGACATCACTGGAATAAGTGCTTGTGAGAAGCTATAAGTTGACATGAAACGGACATGCATTCAGGTTATAACTTTGTCTGAAGAGACATCCAGGCCTGCCTAAAGTGTGGCAATGAGGTGTGGCGTCTCTTTTCTGAATTTTCAGGGCACAGAGTTATAGTCATATAACCTGAGATGCTTCTTATCAAAAGCTACACTCGATGCTGCATTTCATTAACGTTAATGGGAACAAGAATACCAACGCTGCCACACTGTAAAGTGTCTGGACCCCTTAAGGTTGTGTAGTGTGGGTGCACAATCATTGGAGAGGTCTCAGACATGAGCTGTTGACTCAAGAACATGCAAGCCTGAAATACGATGAACATCCAAACTATAGAACATGATGGATGTGTGCGGTGAGAACCAGCCTGTGACTGCATGCTTTGTGGGCTAGGGCAATAGCATCCCTCACCCAAAGTGACATTGTTTGCCTAGTGGCAGTCACCCTCTGGTTGTGGCCTCCTACTTATGCCACAGGCTGGTTCGCTGAATTTAAGTCTGAAGAGCATAGACCTGATATAATAAGTAAAGTCTTTCTTGATCTGGCATTGAGAGTAGAAGGCGTCAAGAATGACTGGATGCATGGTCGAAAATAGAACTTTAGGAAGATAATTAGGGCCAGGGTGCAAAATAGCTCTGACCAGTCCAGAGGCAAAATCTAAGCATGATGGCGAAACCGATAAAGCCTGCAAATCCACAATTCTTTTTAGAGAAGTAATAATAAGAAAAAAACATCTTTAAAGTCAGAAGCTGGACAGGCACTGACTCTAGTGCAGGAGTGCCCAAACTCTGTCCTGGAGGGCTGGTGTCCTGCAGAGTTTAGCTCCAACTTGCCTGGAAGATTCTAGCATGCCTAGTAAGAGATTATTGATTAGCTGGTTCAGTTGTGCCTAATTGGGGTTATAACTAAACTCTGCAGGACACTGGCCCTCCAGGACGAAGTTTGGGCACCTCTGCTCTAGTGGTTTAAATGGGGTCCCAACCAGACCCTCAAGCACTTGGATGCTTAGAAGGTGTTTTACTACTGAGATCCTGCCAATCAGAGCATGGTAAACTGAAATGGAGGCAAAATATACTACCAGGACATGTACCTGAGGACAGTTTTCCTTGCAAGAAGTCCAGCACTGAAACATCTTGGCAGTGACCTGGATGGTCTGCATGGTGTGTCATACACCAACTTTCAAAAACCCTCCACCTTAGGGAATAACCTCTTCTAGTGGAGCCCTAGCACTTAGAATAGTCTGCACTACATTAGCTGGAAACCTAGCATCCCTTAGTTGGTCCCCCTCAGGTGCCAGATATGAAGGTTCCAGAGCTGTGGCCAGGGATAAATTATCATCCCCTAAGCCTGAGACAGGAGATCTCTCCTGACTGGAATTGCCCATGACGTGTCGAGGAAGAGGGATATCAGGTCTAAAAACTAAACTCTGGTTGGCCAACGAGGTGCTGTCAGTAAAAGTCAAGATCTTTGTTGATGGACCTTGGAGCAGACCAAGGGGAGATGGAGAAGTCAAAGAGAAGTAATGCCGGTTTCACACTGCACGCGTAAGCAGGACGTAAGCAGCGCGTGCGCAGCACGTAAGCAGAGCAGAAGCAGCGCGCAGCCATTTTGCTTTCACACCGGCAGCGCTTGCAGCACGCACCTGAACCGAACTGAAAATTGCTTACCATCTACACCAAGAGATACTGCAACTTCCTCCCATGCTTTTTCCTTCTCCTTCAAGTCTTTATACAGCAATTGTTGAGGATCATAAATGGCTGTATGTTTCTCAACTTCTGCGATGAGACCAGTGTCATCCATGATAGTCTTCTTGGCAGTTGCACTCTGAAAACTGCCCGCCTGTGACATGTGCGTTTGTTTACAAGTGTCATCATGATGTCACCGTGACACCTGTTCTTATGGCAACATGTAGTTGTAATAATAAATATAGGCTATATATATAGGCTAATATAATAATTACATTTAATCAGTAACGTCAGAAAAAAGTATAAATTAATTAAACTTGTTTTGGAAGTTCGGGAAAAAAAAATTTTTTTATCTTGTTAATTACATAATACTGTGTTTACAACATGGTACATATCATCAATGTACTTTTTGGGGTAAAACTGCTACTTTTTCCTGTGTATTTTGGCCATAATCAATACATTGCCACTGAAAGCGAGCGTAAGCGGCGCTGCAGAAATAGACTTGGTCTACCATGTAAAATTCCCAAATTTGTCCGACTACTTCGGGGTGGAGTTTTCATTTCCCACATGTCACAGCTTATCTGCACAGCAAGTCTGCTTCCACATTCATATGCCCATTAATGTAAATTGCTCTAATGGACATCAACTTGTTGGTGGACCTGCTGTGACAACCTGTTTAGGCAGCACGAACGCAGTCTGCCTTGATGATTTATGTAAGAGACTACTGCAGTGTTGTCCACCCACACTAGGACATGAAAGCCCCTTAACTTCCTTCCTGAAGGAAGTACTTCCTATAGCCTTTCTCTACAGTCCTTACAACCCAAGATGAGATATTTGGCAGTAGCGTCCATGCTGCCAATTTCTTTGATATTTCATTTTGCTTTGGGGTGTCAGATGTTTGGTGTCCTGAAACATTGCAGGAGATGACCATCATGTAACAGTTTTGCTGGAGACCACTGCCTCCCAAAACACCGGTGGCGGCCAATATTGTACAGCTACATGTTTCACACTTCTCCCAAAAGGGGGACAGTCCACGGTCCTTGGCACCCCACCCTCAGGACCCAAGGGAGATGGAAGAGTCAGAGAGAAGTAGAGGTGAGATTGTGCTGTCTCCTGTGAAGCAGAGAGGTCTACTTTGTAAAATTCTTCCCAAATTTGTCTGACTACTTCAGGGTGGAGTTTTCTTGGTCGCAGTGACCATTCTTAAGTCTGGCTTCCTCAGCCACTCCACAGTCTTAGCGAGGGGGTGCATGACTCGGCATTCTCCTACTGGGCTTCTTGCCTTAGTGGAGCAGGACTGGGTTGGGACTGTGTGGCCAACAGCCCTGACACTTGAGCATGGTGGGGGAGAAACTTATCGAAAGCTTCCTTGTGCCTCTTTACCGCAGAGAACCTACTGATGACAATATTAACAGAGACGCGGACTAGGCCGGAAGACGGTGCATGGTGCCTCTCCATGGCGACTCTAGCAGTCGATGGTCGTCGATGACGGGAGCCGACAGCTTAGTTGCTTGGAGAGACAGATCTGTGGCCCAGCAAAGTTCTAAAAAGATCTTTTAGCAGGTCTGCCTGGTACACCTGCAGAACCGCTATGGTGTACAGGGCAGCACCAGCCTTGCCTGCTGCCTGAAACGCTTTTCCCACCAGCGTGGAAGTTACTCAGCATGATTTGGTGGAGAGCATTGGCATTTTAAGTGATGATGCACTTCCAGGGGAGAGACAGTCAACGAGCATCTCTTCCATCTAGGGCAGCATAGTGTAGTCACATGCCTTTGTATCCAAGAGGTCCCTCCTCTTGGCCACCTGACAGAAACCTGTCGTCTAGTTTGGAGCATTTGGGAGTCTCTTGCTCCTGCTAGTCTAGTTTTAATCTGGCTACCGCACAAGTCACCACTCCTCATATGAGAAGTGCTCAGAGGTGGCTCTCTATTTCCATCTCTGCAGAAGCAACAGATGAAGTGTCCTCTGGGCGATCCAAAGAAATGCAGTGGTGCACTTTGGGAGCAGGCATGAAGACCTTGGTGTCTGGCAAGCAAACAAGAGAAAGATAGCACATCTGAAGACAAAAAAACTTTAATGCATGTCAGATTCATGTCTATTCATAGCCTCTCACAAGCACACATTCCAATGATGTCACCAACATCATCTTGAAAGTTATTTAAGCCAAATTTTTGGTGTGTTTTTCACTGTTTCACAACTGGTTAAAAAAAGAGCATTAAAAATCATTAGCTTTAATGAAACACAGCATCGAGTGTAGCATTTAATAGGGAACATACACAACACAGAAACGTTTATCCACTCCACATAGTTTACACAGAAGGAATATTTGTTGAGTAAAAAATAAAAGAAAAGTGGAGGATGATAATCAGAGCCTGTAGGTCTATGTATGTTCATACTGCCAGTCGATGGATTAAAAAATCTAAGAAACCAAAACACAGAGCTTGGTAAATCTAAAGTTCAAATAACAAGAGTTACAATATTATAACGATGCTAAATATACACCACAATGGAAAATTTCAAAATGTCAGATCCAGAATGTCAAAATGATAGATTTCATTTTTGGGGTTGATTTCAGATCATTTTTAGGGCAACCTCTTTATTACGTACTTACTCGCATTAGTGAATGTATATGTAGCTCTACTGTGTAGTGAAAGTGTGATTGTAGTTTTCTTTTTAGTCTTTGCCTTTTTTATGCTTAAAAATGAGTCTGAACAGCAAAACTACCTTCTGTGCCCTTTCTGTTTCTCTCATTTCCTTCTTTTTGTCTTTCTGTTTACAGAATGTCTAGTGTTGTAGTATTGTAGTTGTTTTTGTCTGAAGTAGACACTCATAGCTGCTCTCTGTTTGAATGCATGTAACCTGCTTGTGAACTGAAGGGGTGACATTGGGCGATCTCACCCACAGGAAGAACATTGGAAACTCGGGCTGGTTCAGTCAGTCCACTGAGACTCATGGTAAATTTTGCTCTGTGTGTTTGAGTGTTCATATGCATGGCAATTTATTCAGTAAAACAATAAGACATTAAATACAGTGGCAAGAGACAAAACACAAATAACCCCCTTTGTCTGGATACAATACATTTTAATTTTATTTGATAAAAAAAAGAAACAGTAAAACGGTAATATTGTGAAATATTTTGAAAATATTTTGAAAAATTTAAACAGTTTTCTATTTGAATATATTTTAAAATGTAATTTATTCCTGTTTTTCCTGTTCCTGTTCACATGAAATATTCTTACATTATTTTTTTAAACAATATAGTTACATATATTTCCTGTTTCTCACCTTTCGTATCTTTGCATGCTTCATCAAAATCATACTTTTCACATGTATACCATGTTGTAACATGTAGTGCTGTATTAAGCGTATGACGAAGAAATATAAGCCAAAAAAGCCTTTTAATTAAAAAATCCAAGTGTCACAGCTGCAAACATAGCACACAATTGTAAAACAAGTAACGAGCAGAGAACAGAACAAAACGGGGAGTTTATGTAATAGTTAAATTAATGTTACACATCTGAAAATAATACATAACTAAGGAAACTAATGACAAGATCAGAAACTAGGAAGACAAGAACTAAACAGGGCAGGGGAACAAGTAATATAAGAAAACAAACAAAAAGTCCATAACCGTGACACATGCTTTGTGAGAATAAACCATTTTCGAGATTGATAACCTATAGGCCATGCAAAGAACAAATTCCAAAGACACATTTTTTAAGTTGTTTTCATCATTATGTGTGGCTTTTATGTGTGGCAAGTACTAAATTTCATCAAATTGATTTATCCCTGTCAGGGATTTTTGCCGAATAGGCCACACTCTACATTCTAGAAAAATATTTTGAGGCAGAAACCAATAGGGTTATATGAGATCTCTAGGTTATGAGCTAAAGAATATGTGGACTTTGTTTCTATAATTTATTATTGTGATTTTTATTCCCTGACTTGTAGATGACATTTCAAACCTCTGCTCTACCATACGCTTGTTTTGATGGAAAAAGTTTTGAAACTTGTTTGACAAACCACACACATTCACAGGATTGTTGGATATTATAGGTAGGCAAGGTCTATGACACCTGCAAAAATATAGGGATGTTGTGCAAAAATCAAATTTGGACATGCCTTGATGTCTTATCAGTATTTTTGATCATGGCCCTATTCGAGACTTGTTGCAAACAATTTTTTGTCAAGAAAAAAACATCCTCTATTGTGTGGTGTCATTGTGATTATTTACCGGTCCCGATCAAGACTGAGCATCCTCGAACTCTTGATCGGCTGCCTCTGACGGCAACAGAACTCGCGCCAGGAGAGCCAGCTGACAACGTCGATTGTCCTCCATTTGTTTTTCTTCTGTAGTCATGTTTAATCTCTTGAGTCTCCGCGAAAATCGTCTAGTGTGTCCTAGGCTTTAGTTCATAAGTCAGGGCACTGACCAGGGATTTCTAGAGCTGTCCCAATGTCAAAATCTTTCCAAAACAACAGAATGTTTGCTCTCTAATAATTCTCACAATACACCATGAAAATATGTAATAGACGTCTACTTTGAAACATATCGCACCAGAAAGATATCAGTCCTGCTTACTGATGTGTGACTGTTGGAGGAGAACAGCACATTTCCCATAAATAACTGTAACCAGTTTGTCCCACCCAGTTCCCACGCTGCCACAAAGCACGTGACTGAGTTCCCTGTCTCAAGTCATGCCACAAATGTCATTATGTGGTGTTAATACTGTATATGTCTTTATGTGTGCTCTATTCGATTTGTCTGTGTTCATCTTGTATAATTTAGTAAACATAAATCACATCAACATGTACACCCTCCTTCCTTACATACATTATCTGGTCAGTTAGCTCACTGGATCTCAACCTATAATTAGCATTATGGCATTTTAAATTAATTTATTATGTTTTGTTATAGTTTCTGTTAATAACAAAATCTGAAATAAGACACAAAGGTTGAGAAATAGTCTGTTAGATGGCTTGTAACTCACTCTGCATTACAGTAGAGTAGACTCTCTTACTCCATGATGTGTTTCCTGTTTCTCTGCAGCAAGTATCCCCACAAGTGAGACAGGGTCTGTGAACACAGAGAACCCAGGAGAAGATGAGAAAATCTGCTGTGGGCCCCTCTGGTATGCACTCCATTTTTATACCTTACATACATCTACAAAAAGTTTTTCACACCCTTTTGTACCTGCGATAACCTCCAAACAAACTCCCAGATCTTGAATCCTGAGTAAAATGTTAACTAGTTCCCACCTGCTGGCATTTTTCGTCAGCTTGTAGTGTGGCGCGAAGTGATGATGTATTTTTCACTTTTTCAGTCAGAAATTGACAAAGTCGAAGTTCAGGTCAGTTGCTCAGCTGAATTCAGTTCCAGTTGTGTGTGTTTGCTGTTCTTTTGTTTTTTTGTTGTCACTTCACCTCATCGTTCTGCATGTCAGTGTGTATGAGCTTTGTTTTTTTTTTTAAGCTCTTTATGTTGACGTGGTTCGGTGTATCAGTCAATCTGTTGAGGCGCTTTGATGCTTGCTGTGTGTTGTGTTTGATATGAATACATTTAAAGGGCTTTGCATTTCATTACATTAAATCTTGAATGATCTTCTCACCGTACTGCATGCATGGACACACTAAACAGCATATACAGTGGGTACGGAAAGTATTCAGACCCCCTTAAATTTTTCACTCTTTGTTATATTGCAGCCATTTGCTAAAATCATTTAAGTTCATTTTTTTCCTCATTAATGTACACACAGCACCCCATATTGACAGAAAAACACAGAATTGTTGACATTTTTGCAGATTTATTAAAAAAGAAAAACTGAAATATCACATGGTCCTAAGTATTCAGACCCTTTGCTCAGTATTTAGTAGAAGCACCCTTTTGATCTAATACAGCCATGAGTCTTTTTGGGAAAGATGCAACAAGTTTTTCACACCTGGATTTGGGGATCCTCTGCCATTCCTCCTTGCAGATCCTCTCAAGTTCTGTCAGGTTGGATGGTAAACGTTGGTGGACAGCCATTTTTAGGTCTCTCCAGAGATGCTCAATTGGGTTTAAGTCAGGGCTCTGGCTGGGCCATTCAAGAACAGTCACGGAGTTGTTGTGAAGCCACTCCTTCGTTATTTTAGCTTTGTGCTTAGGGTCATTGTCTTGTTGGAAGGTAAACCTTCGGCCCAGTCTGAGGTCCTGAGCACTCTGGAGAAGGTTTTCGTCCAGGATATCCCTGTACTTGGCCGCATTCCTCTTTCCCTCGATTGCAACCAGTCGTCCTGTCTCTGCAGCTGAAAAACACCCCCACAGCATGATGCTGCCACCACCATGCTTCACTACTGGGACTGTATTGGACAGGTGATGAGCAGTGCCTGGTTTTCTCCACACATACCGCTTAGAATTAAGGCCAAAAAGTTCTATCTTGGTCTCATCAGACCAGAGAATCTTATTTCTCACCATCTTGGAGTCCTTCTTGGAGTTCCTTTGACCTCATGATTCTCATTTGCTCTGACATGCACTGTGAGCTGTAAGGTCTTATATAGACAGGTGTGTGGCTTTCCTAATCAAGTCCAGTCAGTATAATCAAACACAGCTGGACTCAAATAAAGGTGTAGAACCATCTCAAGGATGATCAGAAGAAATGGACAGCACCTGAGTTAAATATATGAGTGTCACAGCAAAGGGTCTGAATACTTAGGACCATGTGATATTTCAGTTTTTCTTTTTTAATAAATCTGCAAAAATGTCAACAATTCTGTGTTTTTCTGTCAATATGGGGTGCTGTGTGTACATTAATGAGGAAAAAAAATGAACTTAAATGATTTTAGCAAATGGCTGCAATATAACAAAGAGTGAAAAATTTAAGGGGGTCTGAATACATTTTCCGTACCCACTGTAACATGTGTTCTCATAAATGAACTGTGCAAATACACACATTCACAGTATGTAACGCTCACAGTGCTGTCCAATCACATCCTGTCTCTGCAGCCGCTGGCGTTGCTGGAACAGGTTCTGTCGCCGGAAGTGCCGAGCCGTGGTGAAATCCACCGTCTTCTATTGGCTGGTGATTTTGCTGGTGTTCCTCAATACACTCACAATATCATCTGAACATTATAACCAGCCTGACTGGCTTACGGAAGTCCAGGGTGAGAAACTCACATCTGACACTCATTAAAACTCCCTTTGCTTTTGCTTTTGGATGTGGAAACAAAACATGATAACAGTTTTGTCAAAACTGTATGTATTTCTTATTTGTTCCTGTTGTGTTTGTGTGCAGATGTGGCTAATAAGGTGTTGTTGGCCCTCTTTACATGCGAGATGCTGATAAAAATGTACAGTCTGGGGCTACAGGCATACTTTGTGTCGCTTTTCAACCGCTTCGACTGCTTCGTAGTTTGCGGAGGCATTGTGGAGACGATCCTCGTGGAGCTTGAGATCATGTCTCCTCTCGGCATCTCAGTGTTCCGCTGCGTCCGGCTTCTCAGGATTTTTAAAGTCACACGGTGAGAAACATCACATAGAGATCAGCTGGTTTCTCATTCATATCACAGTAATTGCAAGATGACAACTTTCTCATCAGGCTAATTTTAAAATGACAGACTTTACTCTTGATGTGTCAGTAGATTGTTTGATATGTTCTATGTCAAAATATAGAACATATTAAACAGAAATATACAGGTAGTTGATGCATAACATCATGTATTTGTACTTTTGTATAAAAAAGGACCATTTAAAATTAAGATAGATTAGTAAACAAACTTTTAAAAGAACCACACATGTCCAAATAGTAGTATTTGCTTTTAAAGAGTCAATACAAGGCAGAAGGAACAAGGAAGTTCTGTTGAAATTGTTGTTAACACATTTCGTTTTTTAATGACTATGAACAATATGTGACCAATAGCAAAAATATCGTAGTGCTGGTATTATGAACCCATAATGTGGGTCTTATATTAAGTCTGTTTCTGTTTCTAGTCACTGGGCATCTCTGAGTAACCTGGTGGCATCTCTTTTGAACTCCATGAAGTCCATTGCGTCCCTTCTGCTGTTGCTCTTCCTCTTCATCATTATCTTCAGTTTGCTTGGCATGCAGCTCTTTGGAGGAAAGTTTAACTTTGATGAGACTGTTACCAAACGAAGCACGTTTGACAACTTTCCCCAGGCCCTGCTGACTGTCTTTCAGGTATGTGTGTGTGTGTGTGTTTACACTACTGTCTAAAACTACTGTCTAGTTGGTAAGATTGCTCAGTGTTTTTGAAAGAAATATATTGCTTGCCAAGGCTATATTTATTTGATCAAAAATACAGTGAAAACAGTTATATTGTGAAATATTATTGCAATTTAAAAAAAAACACTTTCTATTTTAATATAATTTAAAATTCTATTTATTCCTGTGATGGCAAAGCTGAATTTTCAGCAGCCATTAATCCAGTTTTCAGTTTCGCTTGATCCTTCAGTAATCATTCTGATTTGGTACTCAACCATTCTTAAGATTCTTTGATAGTCAAAAAGTTTAAAAGAACATTGTTTATTTTAAATCTTTCGTAAGAATGTGTAAGTCTGTACTGTCACCTTTGATCAGTATTACTTACCCAAACTTTTGAACAGTAGTCTTTTATTTACACAAACCTGCATATTCATAGACATTTACAAGCACTATAGAGCAAAATGTTCATGTTCTGCCCCTGACTTCTATATAATACCATGGCATGAATGATGCTGTGCTGTGCTATTACTTGAAGTACCGTGGAATGCTTTGCAAATACCATGGTGCATAAATACAGTGATTGTAAGATACTATGTAATTTATCAGTCTGTTAGAATCACAGCACATTATCCATTTTGTCAGAAATGTGTTGACATGTTTGCCGATATTTGGATAGCTTGTAGCATGAAAATAACTGTACATGTAATTTACAGCATGTAATTATTAAAGAAACATTTTATGATGGAACACATCCAACCAGCCAGAAGAACACAGCATGACATACCTACTTGTAAATATGTACTTTTTTCTTACTCATCAGATCCTGACGGGTGAGGATTGGAATACAGTGATGTATGATGGGATCATGGCATATGGAGGCCCCTCCTCCTCAGGCATGCTTGTGTGCATCTACTTCATCATCCTCTTCATCTGTGGAAACTGTATCTTTTCTTCTGTTCAGCCTATTTGACCTTACATCCTTACCATAAAATTTCTACAGACCTAAACCTACCGAACAAGCAGCTGAAGAATGAAATTAAAGCAGATTTGTAGTGATTAAAGCAATGTATGTTTTAGTAAATGTTTAAAAATACAATGGATAATAACATGAACTTTACACATTTCCGGCCTAAAGTGACCAAAAACATGAACACAAATTTTGATTTCACACATTGCTGCATTCTGACACACACTTCTTAACATAACACAAGAATATTCTCAGGTGCTGTAACAAAAAATTGTACATTTAGCGGTATAATAGCACTGGGATAGTACCCTTAAAGAAATGTACCTTATCTACCCCTAAAATAAGCATATTAGTACCCAAGAGTAGTAACATGTACCCTTACGGTATTGCTATAAGCCTTTTAGGGTAAATAAGGTATAGAATTGTCCCTTTAAGGATACTGCCCCAGTGACAAGCTGTTGTACCCCTAAAGATAAAATTTGTTTGTTTTGTTTGGGGTGTTCGATGAGTCATGAAATATATGTCATTCAACCCAACCAATCAGGTTAGAACATATCACTGTGCCTTTAGGTTCGGTATCTTTAGGTTTACTGTCAAAAATGGCAGTGTGAACGGCAGTGGACCAGGACCAAATGTATAATTTTCCTTTTTGGCCTGGACCAATTGAACCAAGCGAGCCGAACTACAAGTGTGAACACACCCTGAGTGGCACCAGTTTGATTAGGATATTGATTTGGTCCCTGGAAAAAGTGGAACGGACTTCAGTCGATGTGCCCCTGACCCTCAGTATTGGTGCTGAGAGATTTAGCATTAATCAGCCAAAAGCCAATAACACTATAGTTAGGCCAAATTGTTGTGAGGTTAAGATCACCTAGGTCAGGAAAGAGCTGAAGTCTCTAAATTACCAATACAAGATGGAGAGAGGATATCAGATCAGTCCTCAAAGAGATCTGGAACATCCTAAGATGAAAGCTCATCTCCCTTCGCCATGCTGAGTGCCACAGGAGGGAGAACGCTTGCAAGCATACTGTCTGTAATTAATCAGTTTGGATTTACTAAAGAGATGCTTGGGTAGAAGCAGAGCAGGACTACAGCGGTAGCAGGAGAGAGGAAGACTTGGCTTTTTGCAAAGAGTTACACCTCCTAAACCCTTCATCCTGTTTAACAACAAGGAGCCCACCCTAGTAGAAGTAGGAACTTAGTAGAAGAATGGACTTATTCAGGTTTTACTGTATGGTGAAGAGGGAAGGTAGGATTCATTTATTGGAAATATGGAGAAGGTGTCTGGATAACAAAGGAGGAAAACTCAAGTGACATCACACAGTTTTGTACCATCAACCTGGTTAGTGTGGAAGGCAATGTCTTTTTTGACAGTGTACCAATTGAGGAATTCCTATATTGGCACTGCGGTGCAAAAGGGAGGGAGGATTCGCAGTCATGCCAGGCTGTAGAGCAGGAGTGAACACCCAGTTGATTCGCAAGGCATGGGAGAACAGAGGAGATCTGTTAGTTGTTCGGCTGGACCTTGCCAATGCTTATGGATCCATTCCACATAAATTTCCCTAGAGCACATCTTGAGCTGTTGCCCGAAAGCCTTGGGAGAGGGGAGGTGGAGGTGGAGTCATGACCAAGCGATGCCATCTTCACTAGAATACAGTGCAGTTAACTCAGCCTCAACAAGGCACAACATCATGAAGATAAGGGCCCCAACTGGGCCTCAGCATGTGACTGGCAGCTGAAGGTCAATCTAGGAAAGCAGTTGACATTCTGGAGCACAAGAATGATACTCAGGCCAGATTTGGTCTTAATATCTGACTGTTGAACTCCTCTCCTCCGGGAGGACCAGATGGAAAAGGCCCATGAGTGTAATAGGGGAAATATCCCTAGAGAGTTGGAAGGCCAGTTGCGAGCCCATTGAGGTTGTCTGCAGAGGATTTGCAGGGCAGTCATTACATCGGACATTTAATCTCTTTGGCATCTGAGGGTTGCAGCAAAGGAGAGTTAAACATAATTGAAGCTGAAGAAAAAGCTTCAAGGTGGTTGTGGATCAGGAAGGGTGAGCCTGGGTGTGTCATGCAACTTGAACACGAGCTGGGACTAATCACCCCCGGTTTGGTTGCCCGGGTGAGGGTGTCTGATGATCCAAGACCCAAAACACTCCATGACCCCGGGTTCATCACTGATGATGTGTCCAAGCAGTGCCAGTTGGTGTTTCAATAAACTAGAAAATTTTGACTGTACCTCAATCCTAAACATAGCCCTAACTCGACCCATATCTCAACCTCACTGGCAGCAAATGTGACTTTCAGAACATTAGTACATTGTGCTGGAGCTCTGTGTGGGATTGATTTTCTGTCCCTCTAAAAATAATTTATTTTTTCTCTTCTTATCTTCTGGTGTCATAGGCTGTTTTTGTTTTTTTTACAATTCCCACTCAAGCATGTTGCAGCAGGCAAACTAAAGTGTTGTTACATGCAACTGAAAAGCATTGAATATATCCAACCCTGCACCTGTAAACCATTTATCTTTGTTGTGCTAAAGACAAATAACATTCTGTACCTTAAAACATAAAGTAAATTTGAGAAAAAAGAGACCTGACATATTCTTGGACTGATAATGAATTTCTCCTTAAGCTGAACTTCTGTCCTGGTGGAGCAGCAGTTGGAAGAAAATGTCAAGAGTTTTCTTGCCTGTTTGTAACTTACAATAAACATGTATCTTTCGGTTTGAATATTTATTGAGAGAGAAAAGAATGAGTTCCTTTTCATTTCTTAACATGTCTGATCAGACATCTTACTGAACGTCTTCTTGGCCATTGCTGTGGATAACCTGGCAGATGCTGAAAGTCTGAACTCGGCCCAGAAAGAGGAAGAGAAGAGGAACAAGAGGAGGAAAAGCAGGCGAGCGCTCCTTTCTGATTCCTTGAGAAGAGTTTCATTCAGACACTGATCACAAACATCTGCTAACATACAAAGTGTGTTTTGTGCAGGAGTATGAGCATATACAAGAGAGATGGTGACGATGGAAACTTAAAGGTGGGTAACACGGTTCTCTGAAATACTCGACTAGGTCATGTTTATTTCTTTGGTAAGTTGCTGTACCCATCTGAACGTGATCACAAAATGAAGCTGCATAGGATGACACTACCACCGTGACAGGATTTTCATTTTTTGTTATGATGAGCAGCTGACTCTACATTATCACTTGGTCCTTTGGTTGCAGGCATCTGGCGATCAGGAGGGTGATCAGGGTCAGACAGAGGAAATGATTGACTCCTCAGGTGAACCTCTAATAGTATTTACCACTCTGCCCTGCACATAAGTTCCAGTAATGTCAGCTGATCACTGTGATTGTGTGTGTGTGTAGAGGAGGATGAGGAAGATGAGCCTGAGGTACCATCAGGGCCACGGCCCCAGAGACTGTCAGAGCTGAGCCTCAGAGAAAAGACGCCACCCATCCCAGAGGGCAGCGCCTTCTTCATCCTCAGCAACACCAACCCGTATGTTGTTCGAATCTTTAAAGGGATAGTTCTCTCAGAAATGAGACTTCTACCATCATTTGGTCACCCTCATTCCAAATCAGTATGACTTTATTTACATTTACATTTTTTTTTTATTTAGTAGACACTTTTATCCAAAGACAGTTTGTCATACCATATGCACATTACAAAATGGCAAGCTTAAAGTGGAAGCTAGATTAGTACACAAGGTACAGCAGAAGTAAATGTGCAGAAAAGAAGAGAACAAGAACCATATTTTAACCAAAAAGAGAGACTGTATAGTAAGTGGCTGTATTTATGCTTGAGAACACTTATTTTTCAGTGGCTACAAGAGCAGATGTTTAGCAGAATGCTCTTTTACATACAATGAAAGTATACTTCTTTAAAGCACAACAAAAGATGATTAAAATACTGATTTAAAATGTACTCTATTGCTTTTAATCTGACTTTGTTAGAAAGTTTAGTTTTTGAAGTGCAAGATAAGTTTAGGTACACTTAAGTGGCCTTAATATTTTATTATTACATAATCTTCAAGTACAGTTTTTTTTAAGTATACTTTAAGATTAGAAGTACACTACAAATACACAGTCAATACAAATACAAATGCTTCTTTTTCACAAGGCTTTTCCAATAACATCTTTTGGACTGCTGTATTGTTCATTCTCACACACTATTGTCCGTTTCACCTCTGTCTGTAACACAGGATCCGTGTGGCGTGCCATCGGCTCATCAATCATCAGATCTTCACCAACCTCATCCTCATCTTCATCATGCTGAGCTCCGTCTCGCTGGCAGCCGAAGACCCCATCCGTAACTTTTCCGCCCGAAACATTGTAAGACAGCCAAGAAAAACCTGTACAGTCAACACCATATCATCCGTTTTTTTCAATAGCATGAAATACACAGATATGGGAATACAATGGAAATTTCTATCTTAAAATATATTAGATCATGCAGAATCGTTTACCTTTTAAATCATTTCAGGTTTAACACCATATTGAATTTAACACAACGTGCATATTTAGCATATGTTCGTTGTAACGTCAGAGGATTATGGGCTCCTCCAGCTAAGTCTGGTTCCTCTCAAGATATTTTTTCTTTCACTACCCCACCTTGCATAGTCCCATTTGGCTGCTCACTTAAACAGCTTTAAGATAATAATGTTTTTTGAAAAACTTGAACTGACTGAATTTTTTGTTGCATTCTTTGTGTATCATCTCGCTCTGTGCAGGTTCTTGGTTATTTTGACTATGCCTTCACTGCTATATTTACAGTGGAGATCTTGTTGAAGGTAAAGTCTGGTGTCTTATTTCCAACCCAGTTCAGTTTTACTGTAACTTTTATTGACTGCTGATTCTAATAAATATATATGTAATAAATGTAATTTGAAAGAATTCCTTTTGCATCATGCAGTTTAGATCACTCTTTGTTGTGTTCTTCAGATGACTGCGTTTGGTGCTTTCCTTCACAAAGGAGCTTTCTGCAGAAATTACTTTAATTTGCTGGATCTGCTGGTGGTTGGCGTCTCCCTCGTTTCCTTCGGCATACAGTACGTTTATGTCTCGATACGTTGCTGAATTATTTATTCTATACATTTGAAGTCAGTCAGTGTGTTCATGTTGTGTGGGTTTTGTCTGCAGATCGTCGGCCATTTCAGTGGTAAAGATCTTAAGGATTCTGCGTGTGCTTCGACCTCTGAGAGCCATCAACAGAGCCAAAGGACTCAAGGTCAGGCACAGTTCTCACTCTTTGACACAAGTATAATGTTAAGATCTATGTAATAGTGCTAGAGTATCAGTTATATTCAGAAATGAGGTGCAGATTTATGAAAGGTCCTTTTTCAACATAGATAAACATATATTCAAAGTCTATTGGGACATTATAGGTGGTTGAAGGTGATGTAATGTAACAGTTAACAAAGAAAATTCATTTTGACTGAATATATAACTCCCTAAATAAAGCGTTACTCCCTAAAAAAAAATTACTTGTCATGTAAAGTGTTACATTTGCAGGACTTGCTTGTTTCACGTCTGTACAGTAGAATCATATTCTGAGTTTGCATTTCATGGTTTTAATTGTTTTTGATGAGTACTTACTCAGGTTTTTTTTTTTTGAGAAGAATTAATGCAGGGAAAACCAAGTAACTTGCGTTACTTATTTGAAAAAGCAGCTCAGATGTTTTTTTGTAAAATAAAAAGTATTGCGTTATTTTACTAGTTACTTGAAAAAAGTAATCTGATTACATAAGTCGCGTTGCTTGTAATGCGTTACCCCCAACACTGCATTTAATTAACTACAAGTAACTTTGCAACTACATGTCAACTACAAGTCATTAGAATATTAGCCGTCTGTCTGCTTAATGTCTGCTAATTATTTATTTTGACGGTGATTCTACTCATTGGGGCCCATTAAAACAAATTTTGTTTGGATGCGAACATTAGTCTTGCTTCGACATTCTTAATTGAGAGTTGTTATGGAGTGAACGAGTCGAGAGGCGGGCGGATCCAAATGCAAACTTTTATTAATCGGAGACAGAGACATGGTCATTAACAGGAAGGGTCGACACCAGCAAACAGATAGAAACAGGCAAGGGTCGATCGGTGGCGAACGTAATCCAGGGGGCTAGGCAAAAGTGTAATGCACTAAACAGGTGAAAATTCATACGAGAAGCAAACAGAGTCCGAAACTAGGGATGGGCATATTGATCCTGAAGTATCGATATATCGATACTGATGCGGGTATCGAAAGTATCGATGCTTAAATAAAAATATCAATACTACGGTGTGTTTTATTTACCAGTGATTTTATTTAACAAAAAATAATGTGTACAATATGCATTGAATTAGATGTATAACCTATGTTAGTGAATAATTGTGCAGGACAGAACTATTTTCCTGCTCATCTGAACGCACGCAAATGTTGCGAGACAGAACCAATCAATCACAGAGAGCATTCTCTCACTTCTGACAGTGCTTTCAAACAGAGCTGCATTTCCCAAAAGTATCATAAGAAAGCATTGATGCTTTTGGGAGTAGCAGCCCAGAACAATGCTTATCAGAGGACAGAAAAAAAATTATGTTTGAATCATTTCACAATAAACAAATTGAAATTGTAGCCTACATAATTTGTGCAATTACATTTATTTAAATTAACGTTTAAGTTCATTGACCATGTTCTATTTTGTAGTAATGTTAATATAAATCATACGCTGTCAGAATAAAAAGTTTGAATTTTATGTGTACAACAGCTTGTCACTGGCAGCCCCTTATGAAATTAAGTATTTTCAACTATAGGTTTTGTAGTTACCACTACAGTAAACGTATTTATCCTTGTAAAAAATAAATAAATAAATGAAGAGTTCAGATGCAAAACCGGCTAAAAGCCGTCTCGGTCAAAATTGAGGTAATGATTCTGAGTGAATGCTCCTGACACGTAGTATACGTCCATCAAATACTTTTACTTCAAATTCGCCTCAGCCCATTTAGAAGTACCAGTACTTACATAGAAACCTATACAAAGTAGCCAGAAAGAAATGCTCATTTTAAAGAAATAATTTAGAGGCTTTTGCATCTGAACTCTTCAAATATAATTTGTTGTAATTAAGGCATATTAAATGTTAAAATGCATTTCAGATGTAAAGTTAAGGGTGTACCATTATATATTTTACTCTTAGTAATTTAATAAATGCAGTCATTTAAAAGTTAAGTTTAGAAGTATCGTATCGGTATCGTTATCGATGATTCTGGCCTTAAAAGTATCGGTATCATATTGAAAACAAAATAAGCGGTATTGCGCATCCATATCCGAAACCGCAAAAATAACTAGGCTAGGATACAAGATTTAGAAAACTAGGCAAGAACAATAATAAACTAGACACAGGATTACTTGGAGATGGCTCCGTAAAGATGCTAACACTTGGGGAATGCAATACTGGGCCCAGAATAGTGGGGAGGGCCTAGTATTTATGCTGTTCATGATTGGCTGCAACTGTGTACATGGTGAGTGAGGTGGAGCATGGGAAATGTAGTCCAGGGTGAAGTGCAACAGTCTGTATAATGTCAATGAAATGGCAAGGCGACCTCTGGTGGTGAGCGGACTGAATATCATGAACCAGGTTCGTCACAAGAGTAGAGGTCATGTCACAATTTTCCCCCCACATTTTTAAGCATGATTTCAAAATTCTGTGTGAAATATTTTCACAATCTCTACTTTTTGTAGTGAGAATAAAGTGTTTGAGTTCAGACACTTCCTGTATATTTAATTCACTTGTAAATCACAATATCAAGCAAAATTGAATTTCCCTTTATTCTCTCTCTTTATTTTTCTTTAAAAGGGACAATGCACATTTATTAACATAAGTAATCAAGTCTACTGTGTGAATGTGCCAGATTTAGCCATTCAGGCATGACATGCCATGACTCCTTTAGAATAAGATTAAAACTCATAATACCTTATCGTTTTAATTAAATAAAATATAAAATGCACAAATGAGCAAAACATTTTTGTTTTCTTTCTCTCTCTCTGCCAATGCAGCATGTGGTTCAGTGTGTGTTCGTGGCCATTAGGACGATTGGGAACATCATGATTGTCACCACACTTCTTCAGTTCATGTTCGCCTGCATCGGTGTGCAGTTGTTTAAGGTGCCCCAGCAAATACTTTCACATGACGCAAGATGACGTATTTAACAGACTCCATTAACAAGCAGTTTTCTGTTACCTGATGAAAATGTTTTGTCTTCAGGGGAAGTTCTACCGCTGTACCGATGATGCAAAGACAAGTCCAGAGGACTGCAAGTGAGTGAATGAAGTGCTTTACGGTGAATGCGCAGTGTCTGCATGTGTGTTCTACCGTCTTTTTGTCTTTCTAGAGGGACGTATATCGTGTACAGTATTGGTGAGACGGCACTGCCACAAATGCGTGAGAGGATCTGGTACAACAGTGACTTTAACTTTGATAATGTGCTGATGGCTATGATGGCCCTCTTCACCGTCTCAACGTTTGAGGGATGGCCAGCGTAAGACCATATCACACACACACACAGGGTTATGTACCTTATCCCTGAAATACCCATACACACATATATTAAAATTACAATAATAAAAAACTGTTTCTGTGTATAGTTGTTATGGGAAAATAAATAGACTGAACTACTTCCCACATCTTTCGTTGAAATGCATTGGTCCATCAAGTGTGTTTTGTCTCCTGCAGTCTGCTGTACAAGGCCATCGACTCAAACAAGGAAAACATGGGTCCCATTTACAACTACCGCGTAGAGATCTCCATCTTCTTCATCATCTACATCATCGTCATTGCCTTCTTCATGATGAACATTTTTGTGGGTTTTGTCATCGTCACATTTCAGGAGCAGGGCGAGAAAGAATACAAGAACTGTGAGCTGGACAAGAACCAGGTCTGCCAAGTTCATACAGATGTTATTGTGATCCAGCTGGGATATGTATGAAAGATGATGGTCCGAGTCTTACTGTGTGTGTTTTGACAGCGCCAGTGTGTGGAGTACGCTCTGAAAGCCCGACCGCTGAGGAGATACATCCCTAAAAACCCATACCAGTATAAGTTCTGGTATGTGGTGAACTCCACAGGCTTTGAGTATGTCATGTTTGTGCTCATCGTCCTCAACACGCTGTGTCTGGCCGTTCAGGTAAGATGCATCTAAACATCAGCGCTGTTACACAAACACAACAGTGTCTTCAGAGAATATGAAATGGATGACATAACAGCATTCAGTTCACCATCACCCTACTGAACACAACAGGAGATTCCTATATCAGGATGTTGATGCTGCTCCTTTTCTATACATAGAACACAATAATGAAATGAAAAAAAAAAGCTCAATTCAAACAATGAAGACACGTCACTTCTGTGTTGATAGTCCAGCTATTTTGATAGTGTAACTCTTTTTTTCATGTATTTATTTTGCAGACACTTAAATGTGAGGATTAATAGAGTGCAACAGTCGGGTACTGGAAGTAAAAACCTTTCAAGACAGACCTACTGTGAGCTCAGTAGAAACTACATTGTACAAGAAAATACAACTGTAGAAAATTTCTGTAGATATAATCGAAAACTTTGTTCTGTATTGCTCTATTATTTTAATTAGATTAGTCATTTGCAGTGTTTCTTGGGATTTTTTTTCTTAACACAGCTGTTAAGTACACAGTCTTGAACCTTTGCTTTTTGTCTGATTTTCAAATACTACTTTGCTCTAAATACACTTGCTGGCCACTTTATTACGTACCTTGCTAGTATTGGGTTGGACCCAATTCTTTGTGGCACAGATTCAATAAGGTGCTGGAAACATTCTTCAGAGATTTTAGTTCATATTGACATGATAGAATTATCCAGTTGCTGATTTGTTGGCTGCACATCCATGAATACTGCTGTTGGTTTAGATGGAGAGATGAGTTTATTTAGCAATGTATGTCTGCAGTCGTTTTCCTGATCATTTAGATTTTTTCAGTGAAGAAATTCACTCTTCACACTTTCCGCTTTAAATTTAATAAGTGTCGGCTGTATACAAAGTAACCAACTTTTGTTTTTTAACCACTGAAAATGGATATTACTCAACAATCTGAATATGGAGCCTCATTGAGATCCCCGTATTTCTGGGACTGAACAATGTAGGGCCTTAAAAATGAGAAGTTTATTAAGAAGAATTAGAATCCAAAATTATATTGCAATATCTTTACTACTTCTTAGTTAGAGTTATAGGCACACAACATTTGAAAAAAGAAAACTCATGGCACTCAGACAGGTATGTTCAATGCAGCTGTTTTGATAGAAGGAAACAAGATACATTTTTAGTTTTAGTACATCATTTCTTCTTCAGACTACCTCTTTAAAAGAAAAGAAGTAACATATTTTTGCAAAGTGACCCACATTTGGTTTTTGACAACTGAAAATGTGTACAATTTAATGATTTACTCCTGGAGCCGTATTAAAATTCCAGTATCTCTGGAACTGAACCATACAGGGCCTTAAAAATGAAGGTGCCAAAAGGAAAGTTTGTTAAGGGCTTTAAGATATCTTTAATAGTTTTTGAGCTACAGGCCTGCAAACTTTGTAGGAAAAACTTGAAAAGTCATCGACACATAATGCAACAAAGATTGCTAAAGTCAGTGGATTTTACTAACAGACCTACCAAATTCTGAATCTCAAGTGAAAATGGCCCCCCTCTACAACATAGTGGATTACTCAGTAAATATTCATCCATGGCATTTATTATTTTGGCATCACTATGCATGTTTATCTTTCTTTAGGAACAAATATTAGCAAAATAAAAAATTTGAGCCGGGAACCTTTGGTTGAGTTGACACAGAATGACCCTATAGTACTAAATTATGTTGAATCACCACAGCATTTTGTCTCCACTGGTAAATGACATCACAGGTAAAGGAGAGTGCAGGTGGCGATTGCAGGTGACATTGAAATTTTGTATATTTTTTCCTTGTCTTCACCATGTCATGCATGTCTGAGAGTGCAAGTGCATGTGCAAGGGCTTGACCTGATTAGCTGGGAGACAAGTAAAATTGCCCCCTCTATTGGATGATGAAACATTTGCTAGCAAACTCTCACGCTGACATCTGTTTCACTGGAGTGTTTGCTTCTGAATTATAGCTGCTTGTGCGCCCTACAGGTTTAAAACCCTGCTCTATAAAAGCAATAAATCCAGTACAAGTACTGAGTTCTAGAGTAGTTCAGTGTTGGTTCTTTTTTTTCTGTTTGGAAACCATTTCAAACCATTTATGTGACATGATCTCTATGACCTCTATGAATGAGTTTGAAGGATTGTACCATGTTCCCAATAAAAATTGATGTTCTTTTTATTTTCTCTGTATTATGCACAGCATCACGGGCAGTCACGGCTTTTCAATTATGCGATGGACATTTTGAACATGGTGTTCACGGGGGGTCTTTGCAGTCGAAATGATTCTCAAACTGGTTGCCTTCAAACCAAAGGTACGTCTTTCTTTTGTCTCACTATAATGCAGTGATGTCAGAGCGCTTATACCCCTGTCCTGTGATGTTTAACCCTTCTGCTCTCCTGTCCTCCCCTCGCTGATGTCTGTCTGATTAGGGTTATTGTGTGGACCCCTGGAATGGGTTTGATGCTCTGGTGGTGATTGGCAGCATAGTAGACATCATTCTGAGTCAGGTAGACCCCCGAAATTCCTCTCGTCTGTCTGACCCTCACTTTGATCTGTGTCTCACCTCTGCTAGTTGGTGGTGTCTGATTTTTGTGTATGTTTAAATCACCGGTCTCTCGTCTTTCAGTGTGCTGTGTTTATGGATGTATTTAACGCTCTTACTTCAGGGGGAGTATGCTTTTAGGAAGTCTTATTTAGGAAGCAACAGCAAAATGCTAAAACATGTCAGATCAGAAGACATCAAATGTGATTATACAGATATATTATAAATATTTGTGCTGACCAATAACTAATATGGGAGTCTCACAATACCTGTCTAGAACATGTCATATTTGTCCTCAAAATCATAGCGAAGCCTGTTTTAAGACCTTTTTGCATTGCGGTGCGTTGTGATTGTTTTTTTTTAATGACAATTAATTAATTAAACACATTTAAACCCCAAATTCAGATGCAGTAAAAACATCATTGTAGGAAAAAAAACAATGATTTTAATGTACTTATTTTACGCTATTTATACATCACATGTTCCTGTAATTTGTGAGGAATACTGTACAGTAATCCAGTTACTGTAAAAATAAATAAATAAATAAGAAAAAGCTAGACAGGCTAGATGGTTCATATGTGGATTTAATCTAGATAAAGGTAGGATTTAGATCCTGCATTCTTTAGAGTTCAGAGTTCAGAGTTGTTGTCACAGCAACAGGTCCATAAGCTCAAACCTTCTTGAGATCAGGCTTATTCACATCAACAGGATTAGACCGCAGGTTTTTAAGCAGTGGTGATACTAAAAGTCTGTCCCAGTCTCTGCTTCTTTCTTATAGGAGCAGGAGACAGTAATCATGTAAACTATTAGTAGTATAAACATTATTGGAACACTGTAATAATAATAAAAATAATAATATTGTGTAGACTATAATAAGAGACAGCAAATGTTACTCATTAAAATATTTTTTTTTTAATTATAAATTACTCAGTAATTTTATTGCAGGTAATTATTACCTAAAATGTAATTAATACCGAAATAAAATGTGGGTATTAACTGAATTTTAATTCGTTGATATTTTTATATTTTTTGTATTTGAAATAAACATTTAACTATACTTTAAGTAGGTTTTAAAGGAGAAGTCCACTTCCAAAACAATGATTCACATACAATGTACTCACCCCCTTGTCATCCCCACGTCTTTCTTTCTTCAGTCGCAAAGAAATTATGTTTTTTGAGGAAAACATTTCAGCATTTTTCTCCATATAATGGACTGATATGGTGCCCCGATTTTGAACTTACAAAATACAGTTTAAATGCCGCTTCAATGCCCAAATGCGGTTGTAAACAATACCAGCCGAGGAAGAAGGGTCTTATCTAGTGTAACGATCGATTAGTTTCATTAAAAATATACAATTTAAATAGTTTTTAATCTCAAATGCTCGTCTTGTCTTTCTCTCTCTGAACTCTGTGTATTCTGACTCAAGACAGTTAGGGTATGTAAAAAAAAAGTCCAATTGTATTTTCTCCCTCTACTTCAAAAATCATTATACAAGAAAAATGCTGAAATGTTTAATTTAGGAAAATGAATTTCTTTACAACTGAAGAAAGAAAGACATGAACATCTTGGATTACAAGAACGTGAGTACATTATCTGTAAATTCTTGTTCTGGAAGTGAACTTCTCCTTTAAGTATCAGTGAATTTAAGTTATTTGCATAAGAGACTTGCTTCTTTAGTGAATTGACCTGATGTTTTGAAAATAGTATTAAAAAAAAAAGTAAAAAAATAAATAAAGTAAAAGTATAAAACAAATATATCACAGATATAACAATTTACATAAGAATGGCTTTATTTCTGATTCAAGTGAAACGTCCCCTAGTGAAAAATAAATATATTAAAATGTTTTTGAAATACACTTTGAAATACATTTCATGCTAAGGATGCTTCTAATACATTTACATATTATGTACTTAATAAAAATACCATGTAAATGTACTTTTAGTATACTAAACTGGTATATGTAAAGTCTGCTAAATTGGAACAACTAATTTTGTATTTGATGCTCTTTGATGGTGCTGAAGTAGTGCTGAAATCTAACTAAAGATATTAGAAGTATAAAGATAGAAGTACTGTATATTTGGTTGTGCTAAAGTGGAAATATTGCAAGTGCACTTCAGGTACACTTTAAATATCTTGCATTTAAAGACTGATATTATTTAAAGATCAAACAATCCTTATAAGAAGTAACATTAAAACACATTTTAGGCTTAATATTAACAAATGTGCATTGTGCACAAGTAGCACTCCAAATACTGTTTAATTATGATTTTTATAAAAGTTTCGAGTGATATGTCAGTAAATATGGTAATTGATGTCAATGCAAAGGTTTCTATTTTCTTAATGGAAAGAAATTCCATTTTCCATTTTAAATTCCATTTCCATTTTTTTAGGGTGAAATGTGACATGGACATGTTATTATGAGATTCATCATATAAAACATTACTGTTATAAATACATACCCAGAATGCCTATAGCTGTTTTGTAGGATGTGTCTCAATCTGCTCTCTAGTTACAGTGAACTGGTTAGGTAGTTGGACATCAGAAATGTCCCATTGTAAAAAATAACATAATGCCCCACAAAAAAAAAAAAAACAGCGAGCATTGGTTTCTCACTGTTTTTACTTCTACTAAATTGTCATGCCATCATGACTTGTTCAGTCTCTCAACTTGACAGAAATGGAGGATGAGCACATGATGGCATTTCATGACTTTAATAACAGTTGCGGTACAACAAAGATGCGCGATAAAACAAGTCCAAATGTTTTGTGGTGTAGGACTCTTTGTAGTAGTAAGTGTGTTCAGAATTAGTGTGCGTTCACAATATACTGAGTGACGTAACAGGGAAACAGGGAGTGGAATGAGACACAGCAACATTGTGTCGCTCTTTCTGTGTATGGCTGCAGCATCATAACTGTGATTTTCTTCTGTCTTTTTCTTCCCACTTCTTGTTCCTTTGTCAATTCATCTCTTTCTTCCAATCCTCCTTTTCTCTCTCATCTCTCTGTTTCGCTGGGTGTCCGCAGCACTATTTTGCCGATGCATGGAACACGTTTGATGCCTTAATTGTTGTTGGTAGCATCGTTGACATTGCGATCACAGAGATCAATGTAAGTAAAAGCGTGATCCAAGCCCAGCATCTTTGTCTGTTTTTGTCCAGATTTTAAAGGTGAAGCTTATGTGGGTCATTTTCAGGAAAGGTGCCATTTGTTTCCACATCTTACTACTGATACCAGCAGGAGGAACGTAGTCACATTATTAGATGAATGAACTCTGTTTAGTGATCTTTTCGACTACAATGTTTGTTCTTCAGCTAAATATCAGCCAGCTGGCAGTTGTAATAGTTTAAATGGAAAAATCTCATCCTAACTTTTTGAAGTAATTGAAATGAATTGCATCTATGTTTGTCCCTGTGCATTTTTTGGGTCTTATTCCCATGATTTCGCTAGGACAGTGCAAGGGGAAGTGGTTTAGGAAAAGATCTCAAGTCAGGACTCACACTCTGGTCTGCTAATGCACTACTTGCCCACGAGGCTTTGACTGACTGTCTCTGTGATTTTTTTTTTTTTTTTTGTTCATCCATCTGTCACTTGAGGATTGAAATTCAATCATTTTGAACACCTGGACAGTCCAGATATTTCCTATGTAGAACTAAGATCCTGCTTCAAACACTGTCTGCGTCATTTAGGATTCAGTAACATACAGTCTGTGGAATCTCACATGAATCCCCTGCATCAAGCCAAAGAGGTCAGTGTTATCCTGGACAAATAGGCTCTTATACCTCCTGATCAGTGAAGATGTGATCTGTGAAGGTAATGTGCAGATACAACAAGCAGTCTAATGCAGAATGAGGTCCTGAGCCCAAGCTATGTGCCAGAAAGTAGGGCTTTATGGATAAAAAACACTAGGGTGACATGTTGAGCAAGTTGCTCAAACAAGAACTACAGATTCAGGATTAGAGGTCACAACCCACATTTGTTGACCACTAATCTGAATTTCAGAAGTAAAGTGGCAGTGACATCCATAGTCCTTTTGGCAATATAATGTTTGGAAATATAATATAATGAAATCCTTTTTATAAAGGTGTGAAGGCTTCAGGCACAAATGGCGCAGTTTTCTGAGAATTACCTTTATGACTGTAATGTTACAAATATGCCATGTATATAAACACATTTTTACAGCTTAGTGATCCTGTAGAAATGAACTGAATTACTGAATTCATTTTGTTGTTGTTGTTGTTGTTAAGGGAGTGTCTAGGCATAATTAGTTAAACATAAACAACTGTATTTCATGTGTTTCATCATGACGAAGCTCAATAATTCAAGCTCGAGTTTGCTGTATAGCTGTCTATAATATACAGTACAACATATATGCTGATTATGTGAGTTTTAATACGAGCCCTTTGATTTGTTGAAGCACACAGAAGCTGCTGTATTTGCAGTATAGTCAGGGGTAAGATGCCCTGTGTGTTGTCTTGAAAAGAAGATCATTGTAATGAGTATGGGAGCATTACGCATTTGTTATTGAGAATGTGAAGCCTGCAGTGCATGTACAAACTCTGCATGAAAATGACCAGTGAATGATGCAGAACGTTAAAACGCTCAAACGCACGGTCTGTTCACACACTCATCGCACACAGTCCACACACTGAGACACACTGAAGTAGAGAGTGGAAACACATGATGCCTCATTAACATGAACTGTGTCTTGAATGCTGTCTGGTGTTTTTCTCAGAACACAGAAGACAGCGCAAGAATTTCCATCACATTCTTTCGTCTGTTTCGTGTCATGCGCTTAGTGAAGCTGTTGAGCAGAGGAGAGGGCATTCGCACGCTCCTGTGGACCTTCATCAAATCATTTCAGGTACACTCATTTCATAAAGCAATTTATTACCTGACTTTCTGGAATCGTTGATTGGTCAGTTTGGGCCTTGAGTGGACAAATAATTGCACATAACTGACTAATTATCCAATATACCAGTGACAATTTTACGTCTCCCATATCACTCGACACCCAAATTCATTTGTGCCATCTTGCGTCTCAAAATCATTAACTTTTGACTGTGATTAAAATGCTGAGCAAAAAAGTGATGGCATGTTTAGGGATTGAGCACGGAGCCCACAGAAACATGCTACATTTACTTATGTGCTTTTATCTTCTGCACATTTTTATTATGGATGTAGACAATTCAGCCATCTGAAGAAAAAAGCTTTAAGCAACTTGTTTTAAATGTGAAGGTTTAAAGGAAATCAAGACAAGAAAAAAACTTACAACTAAATTAACATGGAGTGCTAAATTGTTGACTGATATCATATATGGTTGGATGATCTGACGACTAAGGCTAACTGTTACACTACAACTAACTAGTCCATATAAAGAAAACACTTGGATTGCAGATTAGTAAAATACATTAATTAAGTTGTGATGTTGTAATTATTAACACTGTGTAATGCTTCATTTCGTGTTAGGGTTTATTTATCAATACTCAGTAATGAAGACAAGCTGATCTAATTTCCTCCTCTGTGTCTCTCAGGCTCTTCCATATGTGGCTCTGCTTATTGCCATGTTGTTCTTCATCTATGCTGTCATTGGAATGCAGGTAAATCATCTGCTGGTGTAATGTAGTAAACCTGTTGTGAATTATGATAATGTGATGGTTTCGTTATTTTAGGTGTTCGGGAAGATCGCCATGGTGGATGGAACCAGTATTAACCGCAACAATAATTTCCAGACCTTTCCACAAGCTGTGCTCCTGCTGTTCAGGTGTGTTCATGAGAATATTGAATGTTTTTGAGCATTTATATTTCACTTTAGTTAAGTGGAGTGAGTCTTACTGAAATGTCAAAAGCTGTACGTTCTTATTATCAAAGCAGTGTGAAATAAGCGAAATTAACAAATATTAATACCAGTGTAAATGGAAGCTTAACTAGTAAAAATGTGAAGGTAAAAGAATGTTTTCAGTGAGAAGAGCAACAACACACTTATGAATTTAAAATAATAACATTTAATCAGAAACCAAGTAATACATTCTTTGCTTAGTTGCTAAGGTCAGGCTATGCACATCCTCCTTTCTACAAAAGTCTACAAAATGTCAAATTTTCACATGTTGGTCAGCTGTCTGTGATGAACAGTACAGGAGAGGGATAATTTGTAATAAGAGTTCAAAATCAAAATCAATTTGCCAATAATTGTACTAGTTTACAAAAGGACAGTGCATTCTTTCATTGTTTTTCTCTACTGTATGTCAGATGTGCGACGGGTGAGGCGTGGCAGCAGATCATGTTGGCGTGTTTGCCTGGCAAACAGTGTGACTCTGAGTCCGACTATAACCCTGGAGAGGAGAAAACCTGCGGCAGCAACTTTGCTATCCTCTACTTCATCAGCTTCTACATGCTCTGTGCTTTTCTGGTATCTCAAAAGATTTCAGCTTTTAAGATGTGTTGTATTGGTGTGTTTAGTACTTCTGAGCATATTCAGTCTCTAATAATCATGCATCTACTCCTATTTATGTAACAGACTCAGGCTTAGTGTTGGGTTTGAATCCATTAGCAGACGTTTATTGAAAGCAACAATCCAAATCAACAGGCAAAGGGATGTTGAAAAATACAAGCCGAAGGTTGAAGATCAAAATAGACAGTCTAAATAAATCAGACAAATCAGAAACAGTCAGTGGTCATGGAGGGAGCAGATGTTACACTATGTTATTTTCCTTTTTCTCTTCAACAGTGCAACTTTGTTTGCATTTGTTTTCCCACTCAGTAATAATTGTTTCTGACATAGATGATATTGCTCCATTTTATTGTTGTTCTATTTCTCCAGATCATTAATCTGTTTGTGGCTGTCATCATGGACAACTTTGACTATCTGACACGTGACTGGTCGATTCTTGGACCGCACCATTTAGATGAATTCAAGAGGATCTGGTCGGAATATGATCCTGAGGCCAAGTATATAACCAAAAGATGTTATACTTTCAGATCACTCTGTCTGTGTTTTGTTTGACAGTGAATACTATGTGTGTGTCTATCAGGGGCCGAATAAAACACTTAGATGTGGTGACGTTACTGCGCAGGATTCAGCCGCCGCTGGGATTTGGCAAGTTGTGTCCTCACAGAGTGGCTTGCAAGGTATAAAGGACACTCACACAGACATACATTTTGAAGTTTACAAGATTTGTTTTTCTAAGGTTTGTTTAAGCGATTTCTCCAAATTTAGGTGATTTTGCGAAATCAAGCAAATTATGCTTCCCGTTTTTGAGAAAAAACAGAGTAAATTCAGTCATTTTAGGCCAAAAATAAATAAATAAAAAGTACTGTCTAGGAGCATGTGATATAATATTAATAAAGGAAATGTAAATAGAAACATATCGCACGTGCATTAGATGCATTATACTCACAGACTAAACACAGTCTAAAATCCCCTCTTTCTCTAAATATTGTGTCTTCTCAGAGGTTGGTTGCCATGAACATGCCACTAAACAGTGACGGTACGGTCATGTTCAATGCCACACTGTTTGCTCTGGTCAGAACTGCTCTGAAAATCAAGACTGAAGGTAAAGCTTTTGTGATGCAGTCTTTCACATGTCTGTGTCGGTGTGAAGGTGTCACTAATGATGACTTTGTGTCTCTCAGGGAATCTGGAACAAGCCAATGAGGAGTTACGAGCCGTCATCAAGAAGATCTGGAAGAAAACTAGCATGAAGCTCCTGGACCAAGTGGTGCCACCTGCTGGAGGTCAGACACACATACACACACACACACATGTTGTGTTTCCATGTTTTAAGGGGACATTCCATACTGTACAAACCGTATTTTCTATTGCCCTACACCTAAACCTAGCTCTCACAGGAGAATGTGCACACTTTTACTTTATGAAAAAAACTCATTCTGCATGATTTATAAGCCTGTTTCCACAAGGTCAAAATTTACTGGCATTACTATCCTTGTGGGGACATTTGGTCTCCATAACGTGATAAATACCAAGTACACACACACACACACACACACACTCAAACACTGGTATACGGGGACTCTCTACAGGTGTAATGGAATTGATACTGTACAAACTGTGTTTATTTGTATTTAGGTTTTCAAAAAGCATGTATAGGGTGAAAAGCAGTGGTACTTGTACTGAGACTTTCAGTACTCCATGTCAAACTTGCGATAGATATGACACCTATTCATTTACTGCAACAAACTGTTAACAGTTTAAACAGGGAGCTGCTGGAAAGTCAACACACAATGATTTAATCCACCGATGAGCAAAACAGAGGTGATGGTGGCAAGGAAACAAAAGCTCAATTTTGGTGGTAAAAGGAGAAAAAAGTTCTTGGGAGAATCCAGGCTACACCTGTTCTCCTCTGGCTAAACAACATTCATACGCTTACATCTGCAGACAGCTGCCTACAGGGTATAATTCACCTAAAGTACATGTCTTTGAATTGTGGGAAAACCAGAGCATTTGGAGGAAGCCATGTTAAAACGAGGGGAACGTACAAATTCCACACAGAAAGACTTCCTGGCCAGGGCTCAAACAAGGGAACTTCTTGAGGTGACAAATATTGTCATGTCAAAAGTGAACATTCACTCAATTTTATTTCTGTCTTCACTTTATCATAATATCGATTAAAGAAAACAAATTTAACTAAACTAATTTTTAGTATATTAGTGCATATATGATATGGATCATGACTCACACACAGAATATTGTAGCACTGATATTAAACACTTCATACAAGTGAACTTCATACATGCAGTTTTGTGTAATGATATAAGTAGGTCATTAGCTGTTTGTGTGCTCTGTGTGTTTAGACGATGACGTCACTGTGGGGAAGTTCTATGCCACTTTCCTGATACAGGACTACTTCAGGAAATTCAGGAAAAGAAAGGAGCAAGGACTTGTGGGTTGCCAACCCTATTCGAACACTACCACCGCTCTGCAGGTGAACTAAACTTTGAAATCATTGGGCCCTGATTTACTAAAGCTTTCAAACGCTTGCAAACTTGATAGCACTTGCAACAAATGTCGATGCGGATCTGCTGTAATGTGGCCTACTGATTAATATCTTATTATTTAAAAAATATTATATCATGATGTTAAATGTGTCATAAGGCTGTCAAACAGAAATGGAAATGGTGTGTTTTTGTCTGTCTTTCTGTAGGCTGGTCTGCGCACACTACATGATATCGGCCCTGAGATCCGTCGAGCCATATCGTGTGATCTACAGGATGAAGGTCTAGTAGACGTCAACCTCAATGAGGAGGAAGAGATATACGGGGTAGAGATCGTCAGTCTTTATCAGTGCACATGACTAGACACTAGAGCATTGTGCTTAGAAATCAAATGTCATTTATTTAGTTTAGAGGGAATGCATCAACCTCATTTTATTATTATGTGATTGGCTTCATAGGTTTTTGATTAAATTAAAAAGCACCTTTTGCAAATTCAGAATGAACCACTTCAGATTTCGATTAAATTTAATTCTATTCAAATATTGATTTAAATGATATGTAGTACTTTTAAGGTACTTTCTCTAATGTGGGATCTCCAACACTGCTCCTGGAGAACTGGGCTGTGTTCCACTTCATTTTTTTAAGCCCTTCACTTGCTAACTTCTGTCGGTCTAGTTAACTCAGATGTAACAACCAAACGGAAAGCAGCAGACAGTGAGTTGATCATAGTGTATGTTTGATCAATTTTGCCCTACTCAGATCATCATGACTTGCCTAAAATAAAATCTATAGATATAAAACTGTTCAAGCATATAACAATCCTAGTTGAAACGTTAAACCTAGATAAATGTGTGCTGTTAGACACATATCCAATCGTTTTTTGCAAAGAGTGGAAGCTACATCGTGCTTTGCAAGACATGGAGGTACCGGCGCGATCACATGCATTTTTTTCAGTGGAAACAATTTAAAATATGCTGTCATTTTTGCTCAAAAAGATAAGAGTAATACATCATTCGGAACTGTAAAGGGTCTACTTTTATTTGTGTGCACTCACAATATTAGTAAAACTTTTTTTGCTTTTATAAAATAAAGAACACCAACACTGGTCTTCAACAGGAGCACTTCACAAAAATGAACCAAAACTCAGCGAATACATGCATCACGGACATGATAAATATATGTATTTATACATACAGTATATATATATATATATATATATAATGAGGAGATTCATCTTTGCGACACTGACTCACAATGCACTACTTTATTAATAAATAATTCAAATATCACCTTACTATTTCCCCAGACACATTCATGGTAATTTTTTGTGGCAAGCTTTAGCCTATTGCATGCACTTGAACGCAGATTTCTTCCCGCGTCTGAACTATGACGTGAAAATTGGCCCAAAGCCCAGCCCTATGGGTTTAAAAAAAAAGTTGGGGCCCGTCAGGCCCGGGCTGAAATGCAGGGCTCTAATCTCTCTGGCATAGTGTCAATATATTTTCTGAGAACTTCAACACTAATGCTATTCCATGTCTTCTGCAATTCAAGCCAAAGGCTTTTCTTTGAATGTACAATAGATCTGTCCAGTTTATTTTCCAACTCGCCCCAAATTTGCTCGATGAGGTTGAGGTCTGGACTTTCAGGGGGCCAGTCCAACATTTTCAGTGTTCCAGCAGATTCCTTCTATCGCAGGGAGTTCCATCAATAGTTGGAAGAATGTTTTAGGGTCATTGTCCTCGTGGAAAATAAATCCAGGCCCAATAAGACAACTCCCAGATGGTACTCCATGCCTCATCAGAATGTTGTGGTACACTTTCTTATCCATGATGCTATCAAAGTCACCTGTTGCTGAGGCTGAAATGGCACTCCACACCATAATACTGCCCCCTTTGTGTTTAACTGTGAAGTAGACTTGCTCCCTTGGTCAAAATCGAGGGGTTGAGGATTTGTCCTTGAACACCTTGATCAGCTGGTTCAAGTGTGTTTGATTGTGGTTAGAGCTGAAATGGTAGCTCTCCAGGAGCAGGGTTGGAGATAACCAAAAGTAATTTGTAATGGAATATGTAATGGAATATGGAATAATAATGGGATAGTTCACCCAATAATGAAAATTTGCTGTTAATTTACTGACCAACAGTAAGAAGATTCCTTGGAAATTCATACACTCCATGTCTGTGGCTGCCAGTTTTTGAAAGTCAGAAAAATACAGCCAAGACCAAATTAATATCCGTATCTCCTGAAAATGCATCAAGGTCTTATGAAGCGTAATGATCAGTCAGTGGAAGAAAACTGACATTTACAACATTATAGTCATAAGTTTGCATACATCCTGCAAAATGTTAAAGGGAATCATTGGATGCCTATTTTCCACAAGTTGAAATGATTCTTAATAAAATCTCTATAACATACTTTGGTTAAAATTTCTCAGTGGTAGTGTAAAACAACACGCTTTTTACCTTGTCTAAAACAGCTCTATTCACAGTGACCCGTTTCTGTGCGTGACCCTTTAAATGTTAATGAGCTCTACTCACCCCGCCCCTCTCTTTTGTGGGGTGACAAGCCGTTCTCTGTGAACCTTAACTACATTTAGCATTTAAAAGTAAATTTTGCAACCGATGACCCCTTAATAGTTCTTCATTTTTCTTACTGTGTGTTGTTACCTGTATGATTCATTAAAGGAGAAGTCCACTTCCAAAACAAAGATTCACATATAATGTACTCACCCCCTTGTCATCCAAGATGTTCATGTCTTTCTTTCTTCAGTCATAAAGAAATTGTTTTTTTAAGGGAAAACATCTCAGCATTTTTTTCCATATAATGGATTGATATGGTGCCCCGAGTTTGAACTTCCAAAATGCAGTTTAAATACAGCTTCAAACGATCACAAATGCGGTTGTAAATGATCCCAGCTGAGAAAGAAGGGTCTTATCTAGCGTAACGATTGGTTATTTTAATAAAAATATTACAATTTAAATACTTTTTAATGTCAAACGCTTGTCTTGTCTTACTCTGCCTGGACTGTTTTTGTTCCGGTTCATGTCAGTTAGTGTATGTGGAAAAACTCCCATCTCATGTTCTCCCTCAACTTCAGAATCGTCCTATATCACTGTTTTACCTTTTTTGTTAAGGGTGTTTGATCTTCTTTGCATGTTCACTTTGTAAAGACTGGGTCGGTACTTCTGCAGCGATGTAGGATGATTTACCCTAACTGTCTTGAGTCAGAATACACAGAGTTCAGGAAGAGTAAGACAAGACGAGCGTTTGAGATTAAAAAGTATATAAATTGTATTATTTTTATGAAAATAACCAATCGTTTCACTAGATGAGACCCTTCTTCCTCGGCTGGGATTGTTTACAACCGCATTTGGGATCGTTTGAAGCTGCATTTAAACTACATTTTGGAAGTTCAAAATCGGGGCACCATATCAGTCCATTATATGGAGAAAAATCCTGAAATGTTTTCCTCAAAAAAAAAAAAATTTCTTTACCAATGAAGAAAGAAAGACATGAACATCTTGGATGATAAGGGGGTGAGTACATTATATGTGAATCTTTGTTTTGGAAGGGGACTTCTCCTTTAATGTTTTTATTTAGTAAAGTAAATGCATCTTGTTATAAGGATCTTTACTGGAAAAAAGTCAGTGTTTCTGATGCGGCTGTCTGTGTGTGCAGAGGAATGGAGTTGTGATTGGGAATCATGTGAGTGGAGATCAATACAGCAGTGTCACGCAGCGTCCTCTGCAGCTCCCGCTTCCTCGGTGCACCACCCAAAATTACTGTCCGTCGATGTCAGACAGATCATCCAACTCAAATATCAACAATGCCAATGTGCCATCAGCCTCTGCCTTTCCCAACGGCTGGCACAATCGCTGCCGGCGGCTCTCCGGGACCCTGGTGTCCTCTCTAAATTCCTACCTCAACCTCAGGAATGATGCAGAACTACAGCTCAGGACTCACTCCAGAAGGTGAGAGGTCACACTACCACTGAGATTACCACTGAAAAAGAAAGAAAACTAAGAAAAACTGGGCTTACCCTTGGTAAATATGAGCCAAATAGGCCATGGAAAAATGCTGTTACTGTTTATCTTCATTCAAAATACTGTAAAATAATTTTTTTCCCAGCAGGCAAAAAAAAAAAAAAAAAAACTTGTAAAGAAATTTAAAAATCATCGGCATCTTCATTTAATACTTTTTGCCATGATATCAGTCTTGTGTTTAGTCTAATGTTAATGAACATATGTTAATAGATCTGAGACCATTCCTCCATACAGAATGTTTCCTGATCCTTCATGTTGAGAGGTACATGCTTACAGACGTCTTCAGTTTAAGCGTTTATCTGAAGAGGGTGGTTTATGGCCTTGTCTGAACTTTCTGAGAGGGTCAGTTAGATGCTGATTTACTATTTGCTGGAGAAATATAGAGAAGATTTGTGTGTGTATGTGTGTGTAAGTGCATTGGTTTAAGAGTGTGTGGTTGTTAAGTGTTTGTGGAAGAGTCTAGTCAAGTCAAATTTATTTATACAGCGCTTTTACCTTAATACAGATTGTGTCAAAGCAGCTTTACTGTATTAAACAGGAAAACAGTGTGTCAATAATGCAAAAGGACAATAGTGAACACTTAATTTAAGGTCAGTTCATCATTGATTCAGTGATGTCATCATCTAGGTCAGTTCAGTTTAAATAGTATCTGTGCAATCAAGTCGACAATATCACTAGAAATTAAGTGTCCCCAACTAAGCAAGCCAGAGGTGACAGCATCAAGAAGCATTGTTTGGCCACTCAAACTGTCATCCTGCCTGTGTGTCACCTCATATTTCGAGCCCAGTGAAATAAAAAACCAAGAATACCAAGAATGATCCAAGAATATTCTTTTAAGGCGAGACACTGCAGGCAAAAACACTGTTTTTTCGGGCATCTGTCAAATTTGAGATTTTGGGCTTTTTGTTTTTTTATAAAGTGTTTTTTCGGACTAGTGGAAAGAAAACAACAAACAGACACTGTTAAGTGTTTCTTTTATAGCTTTATAGGGATTTGTTCATATATAATTTGCTTGATTATATACAACATTTTATTCTTCAAATAATTGTGAAAATATAGTATTTCCTGTGTGATAAAAATGAGATATCCAAAAATTCCTCTGTGAAAACTTTTGACTCTAATATGTCAAAAAAATTAAACAAGAATTTTGAAACTGACTTCATCCAGTGTTTAGATTTTTGTACTAGAAAGGGAAGCAAATTAGCACATATTCCATTAAATAATGCCTTATTTGCTTATTTAAACCTGACATTTTAGAAAACTTGTAATACAACAAATGTTTGCAATTATCAATGTAATCAATCAACTGGGTAAGCAAGGTGAAAACTATTAGTTAATGTTTTTTACCGTATTCACCTGCAGTGTCTCGCGTTGAAACAGCAGCTGTTGTTTAACTTCAAATGCAAGCAATGCTACAGCCTGACTCCATTGCTGCCTTTGACTACCGGCCAGTGTACTCACTCTGACCTCTGAGTTTGCAGTCATAAATCATCCAACAGGTCACTTCATTGAAGAACCTGATGTGCTGCTTTTCTCTTTTCCTCAATAATTAGATGCAATTCCTGATAACATGCAGTTTGGTTCCTGTTCTGTTTACAGACCAGGCAGGTGTTAAAAGGCTAGCAAAGGTTTGAATGCTGTGTCTGCTGAGTAAAAGCAGTTGAAATGATGGTCAAGCTCTCTGTCTTGATGTTTAAAATAAGGATCACCTCAATAACTGCACAGGCACAAAGATTTGTGCCTCATTCAAAGCGTTCTCATACTGTGGAACATTGTCACTGTTTATGCCATTTTGAAGTGTTTGTTTTTAAACAAAAAAATCACTCAATTTGCATGTACTTGTTCATCAGAATTACATCTCTAAAATCAGTTAGCATCAAGCTCCACTCTCTTATGGGATTAAATTAAGTCGATAAAGTGGACAGTCAACAGTCAACAACATTGACACTAAATATTGCGGTGTATTACGGTGATATTGGCTGGTGATTTGTGTACTAATGATTTGATTTTCCTGTGGCTTGCAGGCCGAGCGCCAGTGCTATCGGATATCCGATCATCCACGTAGAAACCTCCACTTTAGCTGACATCAGTGACGATGACAGGAACTCTGGGGAGTATTACAGCGGAGACGAGTTTAATGAGGATGATGTCATGCTGACTACAGACAGGTATTGCTAGAAAATGGTTTTCAGGAAGTGTATATCAGCAGTAGCTGTTATCTTTATTTTTTCTCTTGGTTTCTCTTGAAAGGTCATACTTTGAGGACACTGTTAGTGATGGTGCTCCGTCTGGACAGCAGGATGCGTGTGAATGCGTCTGTGATGATGGTGAACAGCTCATATCCCAGCAGTCCCAGAGGTCATCAAAACGACTCCTGCTATCTACAGCTCAATGTGAGATATTAGAAAATAATCAGACACTTTTAACAGTATCAAACTTCTTTTAACTGAGCTAGCATTAGGAAAAAACATCGGACTGAATAGTTCCTAAAAAAAGCTCTGATGATCAGTGGATACATGGTTATATTGATCTTTTATGGTATGGATCCTTCACTCCCATAAAGCAGTATATATATATATATATATATATATATATATATATATGTATGCACTTAAAGTTGTTTTTATTACATTTGCCTAACATAGAGAGGAAATAGTGCAGCACTGGCTCAACAATAAAGATGAACTGGGCTTTTAAGAATATTAAAACGGAATACTGATATTTAGGAGTAAATTTTGACTGTTTTCCACTGAAAGTGAAATGGTCACCTTTTGAAAATACTTTAAGTACTTAAGTACCCCCTCCCCCAGAAATTCTGTCAAATATTGTGGCACTGTTATTTAGAATTATTTTAGGATTATTTTGGAATTATTGTAGAATTACTTTATTTATTTATTTAAAATTCCAATCAGAAAATTTTGTTTGTGCAGGTTCAGCCTTAAGGGCAAAGACTTTGCTACAGTTGTTAGATTGTTGTACATTCCTCCATTTAAATTAATACACACATACTGATGTATGTGCATTCTTCCATACAGCTTCTCACAAGTCCGCTTTCCATTTCGAGTGTCTGCGCAAACAGAACAGCCAGGATGAAATTCCCCTGCATCCAGTGGGCTTATCGCAGCATCAGGTGATAATTGCAGAATATCTCCAATGGCACAAGATTTGTGGAGGCCCCCCTACCTCTCTAAGGATGGCCCTGTAGATCAGTGTCACCAACATAATAGATTATGAACAATGGTAGTAGTGAGACATTATCTGTGGCATGTACATAAAAAATGTTGAAATTGGAACATTGCTCTAAAGCACAGGTTACCCAGCGTCTCACGGTAGCATCATATTTTCTTACGGTTGTGCAGGTGAAGACGGCGACTGGACAAGAATCAAGTAGAACGCGACTCTCTCCGACTCGCTCCATCCGCTCCTGGGTCACGCCTCCGGCCACGCCTCCACCCTACACCCCTCTGATTCAGACCACGCCCAGCGCTAGGAGCACTCCAGGATTGGTTCACAGGGGCTTCTGGAATTCCCAGCAGGCTTCTGATTGGTCAACACGTTCACCCTCGCTCCTGAAGGTTCCACCCCGACTGTGCGGCCATCACCTGCAGCAGCGGAGCAGCGCTCACAGCCTGGTGGAAGCGGTGAGTGATGCCATTTGACACTGAATGTCAAGTCAAGTCACCTTTATAGCAATTTGTACAGATTGTGTCAAATCAGCTTCACAGGGATAAACAGGGACACAACAGAATCAATTATGGAAACTGAGCTACAGAGACAGTTCAGATACTGCTGTAAAGCAGCTCTAGGAGACAAGAGTGTCATTATTTAACTCAAGTTAGTTTAGTGTTATATAAACAGTATTCGATTCTAAAACAGTATGACATTCATCAATTTATAACGGTCCTGGTTTGGTCCTGTTTGACCTAAATAATCTGTTTAACAAATAGCTCAGTACATCTATGCATGGAAACCATGTGGCATGAAAGTTGATTAAGATTTTATGTAAAATGTCCAGTATTGTATTTTCTAATGTAGTACTGTAAAACCTGTTTTTAACTAGGCTTTACCTTTTACAGTTGACATTTTAAATCTAACTGACTCACAGTTTAGCTGAAATGAGGCTTCTTATTGAAAAAAAAAAATATTGAGCTATGTATGAAATATAATGTCACAAGTACTCTAAACAGATCTCTTTTACACTATATCACACAGTGCTAGACTGGACTGCAAGTAAAACTTGCGTCTGTTGTTAAATATAGACAGTACCGCACTGACATAATGCTTTTTGTTGTAGGTGATGATATCTGGTGGATTGGCCAAATATGCAAAAGATCCAAAGTTTGTGACAGTGACAAAACATGAGATCGCAGATGCTTGTGACATGACGATTGATGAGATGGAAAGTGCTGCTAGCAATTTACTGAACGTCACGCTAGGCCACGGGTCGGAGTCAGACGAGGCAGGCCTGTGTCAGAACAATCTCCGTGACCACAGCGATGAGGAGACGGACACGAGCGATAAACGCGAGGAGGATCTCGCCGATGAAATGATCTACGTCTCAGTATTATAGTAAAGAACTCGAAATACCCCATTCAAACTAAACAACGTAGAAAAATGAATGAATGAGGTAATCGTGCCTTTAAATGGGAGTGTCATGGGGAGATCTGCTGGCTTTAAATTGTATTCAGACCTTTTGATTTAGTTAGCAATTCTTTTGATATCTTGGGAATTTCCAGCAAGATCAAAATGTAATGACATTACCGACCAACGTGTTTTCCTCTCAATCTATGCATGGACTGGACCTTTGAAGATCCCTAACCAACTTACCAACCAAAGTCCACTTGGTCAAAGGTACCAAACAGCATTTCCACTTTCACCATTTAAGTCAAAAATTTGATTCACATAAAGACAATTATAATGGTAAAAACTTCACAATGATACCTCCCAGTTGGGTAACTGAACTATATTTCATGATGGACTGAATGTCTCTTTTTGCATCTTTTTCCAACTTTTCCATATTCAAAGTGCATCAAGGTTGGTGAAATTTGGCCTCGCTGACTTCAAATCTGCTGCAACAAATCTTTGCGTGACACACACTAGAGTGCAGTTTAGATCTGATCGTTCTCACTTGGAATATAGTGCACAAATTAAACCGACTACGGAATTCTGAACTTCATTTGTGTTTCATGGGAGACAACTAGGCGAGTAAATCTTTTTTGGTTGAATGTATGACAACACATTAACATATAAATGGAAATGCGGATGATCCAGACACCTAGTTTCACATGCTGAAATAAAAATACAAGATGCCAATTTTGGTGGTGGAAGAAAAATACATGTATGATATGAAACATTTCACTACGATGGCTAAATAAGACTATTAAATGCACAAACTAAATGATCAAAAGGTCACAATGCAGGTCAATACAATTATAAAACCATTCATGCTGAAATAGTAATGCATCACAGTATCATCATTTTAAGTGGACGTCCTAGACTTAAGGCACTCAAACAGATCTTACCAAGGGCTTTACAGCAGCACTGTCCAGCTGTCTCTGCTTCTTTCATCCAGAGCAAATCTTACTCTTAGAGACGTCCCGAAACAGCAGTGTTTCTCAACCCTGGTCCTGGGTGCCCTCTAACACTGCACATTTTGCGTGTCTCCTTAATCAAACACACTTGATTCAACTCATTAGTTCATTAAAAGAAACTCCAGGGCCTGAGATAAGGGAGACATACAAAATGTGCAGTGTTGGAGGGCGCCCAGGACCAGGGTTGAGAAACACCGCTTTAGTAAAGCAGTTGCTAAACATATCAAAGCAGTATGAGTGCTTGAGTCTCAGAGGCCTACATGTGTCCATTGCTGTTAGTGTGAGCATATCTGCCTCAATACCGGTACAACTGCTTTGGTCCTCCAGTTCCTTCAGCTGGTCACACATCAACAGTGTGTTTTCTTATGTATTTTCAGTGTTCATCTATTTAATTGGTCCTGTCATTGATAATGAGGTCTGTGTGTCAAACCTGATGACGTTTGGGCTTCTGTAAAACATTGAATAATTCACCCAGAAATTAACATTCTGTTATCATTTTCTAATCCAGATGTTTGTTCCAAACCTGTATGACTTTACTTAATGGACAGAAGATGCCGTTACAAAGAATGGGCACCAAAGTTTTCATCATACAGTCCATATGATTTATGTGCTATATTCCTGTGGTTGATGACAGAATGTTGATTTTTGAGTTATTTAAGGCATAACGGGTAATCTAACACATGCTGTTTCTAAACCACTGTCTGTTTGTCTCTGTGATGTTAAACTGTTTGTTTGATGTAAACCACCAAGCTTTCCTTTCTAAATGGAACATTTAGCACTTAGACTAACTCTCAACTGCCTTTATCATTTTCAAGATACTAGACATGAAAGAGGATCTATTTTTAACAAAATGTCTTTTAACAAAAGGCTTTAAAGGAGAAGTCCACTTTCAAAACAAAGATTCAAATATAATGTACTCACCCCCTTGTCATCCAAGATGTTCATGTCTTTCTTTCTTCAGTCGTAAAGAAATTAGGTTTTTTGAGGAAAACATTTCAGCATTTTTCTCCATATAATGGACTGATATGGTACCCCGATTTTGAACTTCCAAAATGCAGTTTAAATGGGGCTTCAAACGATCCCAGCCGAGGAAGAAGGGTCTTATCTAGCGAAACGATTGGTTATGTTCATTAAAAAAAAAAATACAGTTTTGCTTTTTAATGTCAAACGATCATCTTGTCTTTCTCTCCCTGAACTCTGTATATTCTGGCTCAAGACAGTTAGGGTATGTAGAAAAACTTGTATTTTCTCCCTCAACTTCAAATATTAACTAGTATGTAGCACTGTGGTCCTGTGAGACACGACATCTCGTTCTACTGTATGTCTACACATGTAGCAGAATGACAATAAAGCTCGACTTGACTTGAAAAATCATTTCAAAATCATCATACATCACCACAGAAGAACCGACTCAGTATTTGCAAAGTGAACATGCAAAGAAGATCAAACACCCTTAACAAAAAAGGTAAAACAGTGATATAGGATGATTTTGAAGTTGAGGGAGAACATGAGATGGGAGTTTTTCGACATACACTAACTGACATGAACCAGAACAAAAAAACAGTCCAAGCAGAGCAAGACAAGACGAGCGTTTGACATTAAAAAGTATATAAATTGTATTATTTTTATTAAAATAACCAATCCTTAGGCTAGATAAGACCCTTCTTTCTCGGCTGGGATCATTTGAAGCTGCATTTAAACTACATTTTGGAAGTTCAAAATCGGGGCACCATATCAGTCCATTATATGGAGAAAAAATGCTGAAATGTTTTCCTCAAAAAACATAATTTCTTAACGACTGAAGAAAGAAAGACATGAACATCGTGGATGACAAGGGGGTGAGTACATTATTTGTAAATTGTTCTGGAAGTGGACTTCTCCTTTAAAGTCATGTATATATTGAATGAATGGATACATTATGACAGTGTTTTAATAGCAAAGCAAAATGAATTTCCTTTCATTTTGAAGGAACATATGTTGTTTGAAAGGAATTTCACATTACTACGTTTTCGGTCATAGTTTGAGAATTGTGCTGATATGAAATAAATTAGTTATTTTCATGTTTTTTTAAATGGTCTATTTACCTATAATAAATGCACTTCTACTGATCAGATTGTGTGTCGATTACTGACATTATTGAAATGATGAAGTGAAGGTCCTTTGTGTTGTTCAGCTATTTCAGGTCATGCAAATGTCAGTCGTCTGGCTGTAGAAGGATGTTTACATCAATTATCAGGAGACTTTTATAATTTAATCATTTTATTCTTTTTAATTGACACAAATTATTATTTAAAAGACAATCGACGGCTGTAGTGATTTTACATGCATTTTCAGTCTGTTAAAACTGGACCACTGAATTGTTATATTCTTTTTCTTAATAAAGCATTTTTAAAAATCCATTGTACCAGTGTAAAGAACAGATAAGACGTCTAAAGACTTCTTCTTCATGTAAACAGTAAAGAGTCTGCATTGATAATTGGTTCCTACTGTTAGGCTCAGCAGCTGAAATGTATTATTTATTATCAACACTTCATAATTGTGTCATACTGATAGTGTGGAAACGGAAAAATCTATGCCACAAATGGCTCTTCTTTAAAGAGTGAGATATTAGTAGGTTTCATTAAGACTTAGGGACAGAATCTCATGAAATTGGTCAAGATCATGTCTGGTCATATTTCATGAAATGTATTAGCAATTACGCTTTTTGATAATGTGCATCTGAATCCAAGACACTTTCTGGATAAAGCTAAGCTGCCTAAGTATGAAGAGTGGTTTGATCATGTGGCAAAATGATTCATTCAAACCAGGAAAACTGGCCTCGCAACTGTTCCCGTTATTTGAACGCATTTAAACATGTCTAAACCATGAACGGCCAGGTCAAATCTGTCTCATCTCTGTGTCTCAAGAGTCACAGGCCGGTAAACGGGAACTCCAGGGTCGTGGAGCGACGGAATCCCTTTAATGGCGTCCGCTCCTTTTTCAGCGATCATTATCGTGGGGGCATTCAGGTTCCCGCTCACCATGCTGGGCATAACGGAGGCGTCCACCACCCTCAGCCCCTCTACACCGTACACACGCAGATCAGGCTCCACCACCGCCATGCTGTCCGAGGCGCTGCCCATTTTACACGTGCAGGACGGGTGGTAGGCGCTGTCTGCCTTCTGTCGAACTAAAGCATCGATCTCTGCGTCGGATTGGACTGCAGGGCCCGGCTGTACCTCGGGTCCTCGGAAAGGGTCGAAGGCTTTTTGAGCGAAGATTTCCCGTGTGAGCTTAATGCACTGTCTGAATTCCAACACATCAGTGTCTGTGGGACGTAAAGAGATGATGAGCATGAAGCAGTGACAAATTACACAAGAACTTGAGCATAATCCAGTCAGCACAGCTCTGATGTCAGGACCATCTGTTCAAAGCATATGAACACATATAACCAACTTATGACCACCAGGGGTAATGGATCACACAGCCTACGCCATTGATGATAACCATGTTCCATCTCAATATGCCAAAGGTTTGCCAAGATATAGCCTCACCCCCTTGTCATCCAAGATGTTCATGTCTTTCTTTCTTCAGTCGAAGAGAAATTATGTTTTTTTGAGGAAAACATTTCTCTCCATATAGTGGACTCCAATGGTGCCCACAAGTTTGAATGTCCAAAATGCATCGCTGCAGAAGTACCGACCCAGTGTTTACAAAGTGAACATGTAAAGAAGATCAAATACCCTTTACAAAAAAAGATAAAGCAATGTAGGATGATTTTGAAGTTGAAGGATAAAATGAGATGGGATTTTTTCAGGCAGACGAGATAACACGAGCGTTTGAGGTTAAAAAAGTAAATATTGTATAAATTGTAATTCTTTTTCTTTTGGAAAATAACCAATAGTTTCGCTAGATAAGACCCTTCTTCCTTGGCTGGGATTGTTTAGAGCCCTTTGAGGCTGCATTTAAACTACAATTTGGAAGTTCAAACTCAGGGGCACCATAGAAGTCCATTATGGGGAAAAATACTGAAATGTTTTTCTCAGAAAACAATTTCTTTACAACTGAAGAAAGAAAGACATGAACATCTTGGATGACAAGGGGGTGAGTATATTATCTGTAAATTTTAGTTCTGGAAGTGAACTAATCCTTTAAGGCTCATTAACACAAATTTGGGATTTAAACAACTCAAAATGAGGAAAGTTCAGACAGGAGCAAACTGAGAGCACTTACACTATTTGTTTCTAGACCACAAAGTTCAGAAGTTAAACAGAAAAACTCATCCAACACTCTTAAAATGCTGTAGAGAGGTACATTTACCAAAATAAATTTCCTTAAGTAGTGAGAAATGAGAAAATCAGCAGAAAATAAACCATCTCTGAATGTCTTTGTTGGTTATTTTTCATGCTCTGGCATTAAAAATCCACTCAGTCAGCGTCATTTTCTAGCTAGTCACAGTTTTTTTCTAATATTATTTTCATTGTGGTATTGTAATTTTAGGATGAAAAATCTAAATTAGACATAATTGAAATGCAGGACACAGCTTACAGGATATAAGACAAAGTCCCTAATTTTGGGACTGATGGTCACACTAGAATCAACAGCTCCATTATACAGCGCAACATGGCGCTCTCGTGCATAAGGCATGAGCTGCTCTACATACGTCAGATCAGAGTAAACATACCGGTGGAGAGGTAGTTTGGTTGGATGACAGGGTGAGCAAACGGGTCTTTACTCTTCAGTTTGAGCCACCCAACACTCGTGCTCCTCATGGGTCCAACATGAACCTACACACATCACAGAGAATTCATAAACAAATGCGCCGTTAGGGCAAAGATTGCAACTGTAGTCAATGACTGAAGCATGACTCCTTATTATCATTACAGTGATGAATATCAACATCATCTTCCTCAGCTGCAGGTGGATTAAAGGGGTGTTCACACATACAGACATTCACAGCGACAAAGCGAGCGGACGCCGGTTTCAAAAAAGATTGTCGGCGATGCGATGTGGGCATGTCTAGCAACGGAAAGTCAAACCTTATTCCCAGAGAACAAATTTAGGTTGTGGCAACACAGAAATGTTTCGAAAATGTTGTTTTCTTGTTGTGATTAGAATGTCATTTAAAGATTCCTAAAATGTTCCTTACAGCATTCTACTAACTTTCCACCCAAAATGTTATTTGAATGTTTATTTTTAATATGCTAAGAATGTTAAGATGTCCATTTCTTCACGATTCTGTCATGATTAGAACATTATTTGAAAGATTAGTAAAATGTCCCAACTTTTTCACCCAAAATATAATATTTGACCATTTTTATTGTTGTAATCATGACAAACAACTGGACATTTTAATTTTAAGTTTCTTACAACATTTGAATATTCACTTTTAATATTTTAAGAACATCATGGGAATGTTCATCAAGTAAATATGTCATCATGAGGACATTACAAGAGTGTTGTTCTAAGAATCTTTTGTTTCTGTCCACAAACAGTGATGTATCAAAATGTGTGTGATTCACTATTAACCTTGTTTATGAAATGATTCACAATGCACTGCTGCTGTTTATGTACAAACACATTTCTCTACAGAATGTGAATGTTAGGTTACACCTACTCTACTAAAAATACAGCTATTTATTCACCTGTGTGAACACCCCTCGTTAGGTTTGACAACAGAGAGCACAGACAGTGTGTCATCAGCAGCAGACACGACGGGCAGAATTATGTAGTCTTTAAACTAGACTCAGACCTGGAAGGCTTCGATCTTGGACTTAACACGACCGTGATCGATGACCTGCGAGGGCAGGAAATGGAACTGAATATCCGGATGAGGAACGCCAGGACGACTACGAATGAACCCGCCGCTCTCCAGATGAGCCGTAGCACCGTAACCTACAGCAAAACACAAGCGTGTTCATATCTGGATACGCTTTATGCTCTTGACAGGCTTTGTGAGATGCACACAGATAACCAGAGATAACGTTTAGATGCATTACCCGTGAATCTGAGAAGCCATTCCAGGCCGATCTTTACCATGTGGAAGGGCTTCTGGGCTTTGTAGAGTGTGATGGGTTGAGTACAGCGATGCTGGACATATATCTCCAGATGATCCTGCATATTACAGCCCACACCTGTGAACACACACACACACACACACACACACACAATGTTTTTGACAAAATCAGCTTTTAATTGCAAATTCACTGACATTTGAAACATCATTTCTCCCACTTCCCAGCAGTCCCCAGACCACTGCTTATTTCAGATAGTCAAATAGTCATTTCAAAAAGTCAAAACAAATGCATTTGCTTACAGGCTAAACTTTCACGGGCGACTTTGCAGTGAATTCTAGAAAACCCAAGGTACATCATGTTTGATGTTGAAATCTCCTCAGATTAATGTCTGCACTACAATCATGCATTTGTTTTTAAATAAGACTTGTTTCAAAATGTATTTATTTGTTTTCTAAAGAAAAGACAAGAAATAATGACTGTGATGTTATAAAGTGACCAAATAAGTGTAAGGCTGAGTTTTACCAGCTCATTATATTCACTGGCCCAGCAGTATCACCCAGCAATTTCTAAAAATGGCCCCTGAGCTGCGAAACATGAGCACCTCTGCTGTGTTCTTAGCTCTTCTTTAGCTGGAGAGTCTGCAAACCATGATAAATGATTTGCTTGTTACTGGAATATTTTATTTAGTTAAACTTTGCAGGCCAAAGTTTGCCCATGATGACCTTTGATTTGGCCCGCCATGCCATTTCACAAGAGGAGGAAACAAATAAGCCACTGAAGCATTTCTAACTTATATTTTTGTTTGACAATTCTGTGTTTCATTTTGCACTGAAGTGGAACGGAAGTCCTTGTGAACTGCGGCCATTGCATACAGAGTGGTACATGAAGTGAAACAGTTTCAGAGAAATCCCTTTACTGCATGACAAATCTATGGCTAAAACTGCAGCTGTCAAAACATGACAAAAACATTCTGATTTTGCCTTCCACAAATTTGTTTTGGCAGCTTAAGTGGCAGAAATGTGTTTCTTTATTTCTTTCTCTACAACAATTCCTAGAGAAAACACACTAATAGCTTGCACAGGGTGAAGTTGCTTTGGACTGAAGCATCTTTTCAGTATAACACATGAAAAATGAACACATGAAATTTTTAAGTCAAGCGAGGGTCAGATACCATTTTTATCTTGCGATTTAAACATATCACGTTCACAAGTCTGCTTAAAATCAAAACGAACTCAACTGTTTTTCTTACTGCGTGTTACTGGTCTTATTGTGAACATGTTGTTTTGACCACAATCTCAAATGAAACTGTCATAGCTTGCACTTCCTGTGATATGAATCACTTGTTGTCTGTCACGAATGTGAGGTTCAGATCTGCCTTTATTGCAGTATGCCGCTCATCACAAATGAAATTTGTTACAAATATATTTAAAATACATGACAAACAAGTCTTAAAAGAAATGACATTAAAGGATGTTTTAGTTTACCACCAATGTTGGTTAGTACATTTGGCATAGCCACTGTGTTTCTTTAACCAAGAAGTACTGTAAAATACACACTGCGCAATAAACGGGTTTAAAAATTATTCATATAACAATGGAGAGCTGATGTTTGCTGCATTTGCTTACAGTCCAGAAAAGAGACTGTAATTAAATGTTTTGGTTTCCTTTATGATAGTTTTAGTGAACTAGTTAATTCAGTAGACTAATAAGCAACTAACGTTACAATTACAATAAAATAGACTCCCCTGTTATTCATTTATGCTCTCCATTCGAAAACAATACTTGTCCATTTATTTTGTTGTGTTAGGAAGATGAAACATTTAAATTCTTTTTTTTAAGGTTTTACTTCAGTTTTTTGTTAAACATACATATCGGTTATTAGACACTAACATACAAAAGATCAGTATCAAAAAAAAAAAAAACCCCATAAACATAACATAAGTGTTCGGCTAATAACTACACATTGCTTAAAGAAGGAAATGGGGTCACCTGGGAGATGCTGTATGACAGGAATATCATGTTTGCGAAGTTCATCTGCGTTTCCCACTCCTGACAGCAGGAGGAGCTGTGGAGAGTTTATGGCTCCACCGCTGAGAATGACCTCCTTATCAGCAAACACCTGAACTCAACATGAGAGACATTCATCTTTTTAAAGCAACAAAGGAAATGAGTGAAAGTGAAAGACTGATGGACAGATAAGACAAGCTCTCGAGGGTGACTGTAATGTTTATCATGTTTATCATCACTTGTTCGCAGATTGCTCGGACATTTTCAGAACTGTGGTGAGAGTCTGGTGGAAGAAAAGTCCCATTTTTTCAACTGTGACATACTATGTAGGTTTTTCATACAGACGATACATCCTGCCTACTGAACTTTTCTTACAGTCACATTAGGTGTACCTGTTTGGAACATTTAAATAGGTTTAAATGTAACTGGTGCAGCAGTTTTTTGCATTTACAAAGCAAAACTTTTCTACTTAAACACCTTCTACAATTCATAAATTGCCAGTCAATGGCTACTTTAAAAATAAATAAATAAATAAAAATTCGTATACAAGCAAGACAGTATTAATACTATGGCTCCAGAAAATACACTGAGGTCCTGTGGAGCAAAACAATCAGTCTGTGCAAAAAACCTAACATTATTTTCAACAGTATTACCCATAATCCATAGCCTCAGATAAACAGGCAAGTCTGACTTGTTTCCTTGAGCTGGTTCTTTCAGACAGTTTATTTCAATTAACAGTTTTCAATATCTGATTCAGCAGCGCATTTATGTAATCATACGATTACGTATACGCAGTTCTATTAGTAAAGCACCCAACATCTCAAAAAAGAATCACCTAATCAATATCTCACTAAAAAGGCCGTTTGCCTGAGGCTTTGGATCACAGATAATAGTGCTGTAAATAATGATCATTTATTACACTTCATAAGACCTCAAAATATCGTCAGCAGCTATGGGTATACATTTTGTCTTGCCTTTATATGCTTTCATGATTCTCAAAATGATGGTAGCTATGGATTCGCATTTTATGAATCACAAAGGACCACAGTTTCAGTTAAAAACCTTCTTTACTGTTCTACTGAAGGGGAAAATAATCATCTACATCTGGGTTGAATTTTTGAGTGAACTATCCCTTTAAGGGCTTTTCCCACTTAAAACTGTTAACAACAGGTTATATATTTCTGACTGTGCTATCCAGTTTGTGATGAAATTTGTTTTCAAGGCCACAGACAAGGCAAGTTTATTTATAACCTTTAATACTTTTGCTCATGCACATTCTGCTTCATGTGTGAGTGATTAAATGCTCAAACAGAAGCACACATTAGGAAGTGCACATGAGAAGTCAAACGTGTCTGTCTGCATTCACCACCAATGTGGCATATTTTGAAAGGTTTACATGTTCTGTTGCGTGAAATAAAGAAAATAAAGTACACATGCCTGAAATGTTTTTCACTGCAATCAACACAGCATTTTCCTTTAAAGGGGTCTAACTAAATAAAAAAAAAAAAGATCTACAAAGTTACAAATCTCAAAGTCCACAAATCTCCAAGTCCACTCGGGAGATATTTAATTTGAATAAAAATCCTTTTCAAGAACTGTGTGATAAGAGATTTATTCATCATACAGTGTAGATAGCTTCACTTATAATGCAAGTGTTTTTTAAAATGCATAGACTTGCACTAGACTAGACTAGGCTAATCAGTGATGATGTTCTTTGATAATGTTAATGTTCGTTTTTTGTAGATGCTTTTTGAATCTTTTTGAACTAAAGAAATGTAAGCATTATACTGTAATTAGTAACTTACAATGTATTTATTCAATTGTTGTCAACTATACGACGATAGGACCCAACACTACTGTAGTGTCAACTATACCTTAATATATCCTTAACTATAGCAGAGCAGACAGAACTTGCTGCTTTGGCAACTGAAACACCGTCTAAGCTGTTTAGGTGGCTGCATATATGAAAAAATATATGGTCTATGAATCCATTGGACTTGTCTAAATTGCACTGACATGATTACATACTTATAGAATACATGATTTTGTGCTGCGTTCGATGCGGTTGACCACAACATTCTCTTGAACAGACTTGAAAATTATGTTGGCATTAGTGGTAGTACATTGGCATGGTTCAAATCGTACCGCGTTACGTTATCAATTCGTGGCAGTAAATGAAGAGGTATCATATCGATCACAAGTGCAGTATGGAGTACCGCAAGGCTCAGTACTAGGGCCATTACTTTTTACACTTTACATGTTACCCTTGGGTGATCTCATCAGGAAATATGGTGTTAGCTTTCACTGTCATGCTGATGATACTCTGCTCTATATTTCTTCGCGGCCCGGCGAAACGTACCAATTTGATAAATTAACTGATTGTGTAGTTGAGTTAAAAAACTGGATGACAAGTAATTTCTTACTGCTAAATTCGGAAAAAACAGAGGTGTTAATTATTGGACCTAAAACCTCAGCGTGTAATAACCTAAAACACTGTCTAATACTTGATGGCTGTTCTGTCAATTCTTCGTCATCAGTTAGGAACCTAGGTGTGCTATTTGATGGCAATCTTTCCTTTGAAAACCACATCTCTAGTATTTGCAAAACTGCATTTTTCCATCTCAAAAATATGTCTAAATTACGATCTATGCTCTCAATGTTAAATGCTGAAACATTAATTCATGCGTTTATGACCTCAAGATTAGATTATTGTAATGCTTTATTGGGTGGTTGTTCTGCTCGCTTAATAAACAAACTCCAGCTGGTCCAAAATGCAGCAGCTAGAGTTCTTACTAGAACCAAAAAGTATGATCATATTAGCCCGGTTCTGTCAACACTGCACTGGCTCCCTATTAAACATCGTATAGATTTTAAAATCTAGCTAATTACTTATAAAGCCCTGAATGGTTTAGCTCCTCAGTACCTGAGCGAGCTCTTATAACATTATAGTCCCTCACGTCCGCTGCGTTCTCGAAACTCTGGCAATTTGATAATACCTAGAATATCCAAATCAACCGTGGGTGGCAGATCATTTTCTTATTTAGCACCCAAACTTTGGAACAATCTACCCAACACTGTTCGGGATGCAGACACACTCTGTCAGTTTAAATCTAGATTAAAGACCCATCTCTTTAACCTTGCTTACACATAACACATTAACACATTTCTATAATTCAAATCCGTTAATGGATTGTTAGGCTGCACTAATTAGGTTAACCGGAACCGGGAACACTTCCCATAACACCCGATGTACTCAGTGCATCGTCAGAAAAATGGCATCTACGCTAATATTAGTCTGTTTCTTTCTTATTCCGAGGTCACCTTAACCACCAGATCCAGTCCGTATCCAGATCAGATGGTCATTGCAGTCCTCCGGATCCAGTCCGTACCCAGCCCAGACGGTGGATCAGCACCTAGAGACGACCTCTACAGCCCTGAATGTCAGCGGAGACCACATCAACTAGATGAGCCCCAGAGACGGATCCACAGTGAAGACCTCGTCACCTAGACGGCTGTCGGCACAGGACCACGGGACCTGGTGAGTCCTCTGTGTCTGGCCAGAGGAGAACTGGCCCCCCGACTGAGGTTTTTTCTCCATTTGTCACCGATGGAGTTTTGGTTCCCTGCCGCTGTCGCCTCTGGCTTGCTTAGTTGGGGACACTTTATCTTCACTTTATCTTCACACAATATTGTGTTTTATTTTGTTGTATTTGATTAACTACCTTTACCTGAAAATTGAGTGTTTACTGTTGCCCTTTGCATTGTTGATGTACTTTTCCTATTTAATACTGTACAGCCGCCTTGTCACAATTCTGTATTGTTAAAGGCGGTATATAAATAAAGGTGACTTGACTTGATTTGATTTGATCACAAACAACTCTGAATTAGCCCAAACCCTCTAAAATGGTCACTCATTTCAAGTTGAATAAGGTAATACATATGTAATGCATCTTCTATAGATGTTTTTGAGTATAAAGGTGGCATTATACTAAGCCCAACAAAACTAAATTCACAATTCTCAGCAATTCAGAAGATGGTGGAAGAGAATACTGACATTTGATATTGCTTGCCTCATTGAAATGTTGTTGGCAGCACAGTGTATACCATTTTGCTCAAACAAAATTCATCCTTGACTACTTAAACCCCCCACCCCCCACCCAGATTTCTAACACATAAAAAAGGCCAACAATGTGAGTGTGTTAAGACAGGATGATATTGTTGAATTAGCTTGAGGAAAAAGTACACTCCAAATGCAATTTGAACCATGAGTCATGTTGTTGTAAACCAAGAAACTTGCCCCATTTGCTGTAAAAACTTAAGAGATGGCTCAAATGTGGTTGAGGTTCATTAGAAAGGAGCTGATGGAATCAACCATGCAAGTGTACAAAGAGGTGATGTACACATTTCCGTTGGTGAAATAGTACACTCAAAATGTCGACAGAAGTACATAAATAAATAAGACATTAAAATCCAACAAAAGAATAAAGCGGAGCCACCAAAAAGAAGTGCCAGAGTAGCAACTGGTCCTTTCAACAGCCAAACCAATTGTCTTTTCTGTGGGACTATAATAACACATAGAAGTAAAGACACAAGTAGTGTTAAGACTGATACGCTCGCACAGTCCATTCTTGAGTGTTGTGAAAATCGTGCAGATCAATGGGCTTTCACTGTAAAAGGCAGGATCGAGTATTATGGCCGTGATCTACATGCTGCAGACTGTGTTTACCACCACTTATGCAGTATTAGTTTTCGCAATGAATATAACATGCCGATACAGCTCCAGAAAGACCCAGAGGCAAAGCGCAGAAAGTCTGGCTGGCCCAAAAATGAAGATCAGAAGCAGGCATTCATGAAAGTTTACTCTTACCTCGAGAGTAACGATGAGGAACAGTTGACAATTACACATCTTTGAGACAAAATGAAGGAATCTCTGACAAACCCAGATTCTGGAAATCAATACCTCAAGAGAAAATTGAGAGAACAGTAACAGGACAATGTACATTTCACTGAAGGGGAAGGCCTCCATGACATAGTGACAATGAGAGAGAAGACATCACAAATACTGCGATCTTATTTCAGCGAACAAGAAAAGGATGAGGAATCCCAGAAACAAGCGATCATTCAAACAGCTGCGCGATTGATCAAAAGTGATATCAAGACCAATGTCCCATCCGTTACAGATCAGTATCCGAGCACAAAGTCACTTGAGCTTGACTCTGCCCTTTCGTTTGTTCCTGAGACTCTCTGTACACTTTTGGTCTTTTTGTAGGTAAGGAGACAAGCCGAAAGGTTGCAGGAATTGGACAGGCAATTGTCCAGGCAGCACAACCACATGCTGTGGCAGCTCCATTACAACTTGGCCTTGCAGTGCAGGCACATCATATGTATCGGTCACAATTCCGGGTGGACACAGTTCATGGAATGGGATTTGCTTCACCATACAAGGAAGTTTTAAAAAGAATGCAGCAGATTCAGTTGCCCAAGATTCGTTAGCGGAAGACATAGATGTGCTGGACATGGCACTTCTTTTTGCTGGGGACAATGTTGACCACAACATCCTTATTATTGATGGTAAGGGGACCTTCCACGGAATAGGAATCATAGCAGCAATCACTCCAGGGTGAAAAAGGACCGTATCATTCCAAGGAGACACATTACCAACCTAGATTTTGCAGTGCAAAGTAAAATCCCAGTCATCGAATATCGCTTCGTGAAACATGTGCGCCAAATCATCATGTTCAATGACCTCCCAGCACTGATCAGCTGTGACAGAACAGTTGACGTCCTGTGGGAGCTCTCACTGAACTTCAAACAACAAACCCCAGGGTGCCAGGGAATGATGCATATCATTCATCAAGGACTAGAACATCCAGGCCAATCATCAGTTGTGTTCCTGCCAATGATTGACCTGTACTCTGGAGACAAAATGTCTACCTTTTGTCTACCTTGAATTTTGTTTGTGACCTGGCTATCAAACACAATGCTCCACCCATTATTACGTTTGATCAGCCACTGTACTGGAAAGCAGCAGAGATGATCATGGATGCACCACAGAGTAGAACCCTGAAAAGCATAGTCTTAATGCTTGGAGGTTTTCATACTTTTATGAACCTACTTGGTGCAATAGGCACACTGATGGAAGGCACAAGACTCAAGAACATTATGGAAGTTGTCTATGGACAACACAGTTGTAATGAATTTATTCTTCAATCCACAGAACCACCAACACTAGGCAAAAGGATATGAGAAAGAAGAAATATGCCAATACTTAAGAGAAATTGTACTTATTTTTCACATAAATATGCTTGCAACCAATTGCTTTAACATATAATTGTACTTGTAATCACTTATCTATCATGCAGATATGCTAATTAGAATATTACATGGCCAAAACATGTATAAGGCACCAGTATACCTGGTCTAGGAGAAATACAAAGCAGTAATGGTCATTTTAAGGACCTGACGGCCACCCGTCTGATACTACTGTAAACCACTGAGAAACCTTTGGTTAGATTTTTTTAGGGTCAAGCCATATTTGCAGCTGACTAGTTGGCCAATCACAATGCACTGGGACAGCTAACCAATCACAACACATTTCGTTTTTCGGAAGGCGGGCCTTCGTTAAACCTGGAACTAATCGAGCCATTTGTGCCAGACTGGGGAGAAAGGTATTGCAATAATGTAAATTATGCGAAAAATCACGTGTTTTTCGAAACACCAAGCATGAGAGCATGTTCTAGTACACCATGTTCTAGTGTTTAAGTGCAGTGTGAAGAACTCATTTGGCATAAATACAAATGTCATTTTTTTACCTTTTTCATCTGTCCATCCTGCTGGTACTCCACCCCTCGTGCGCGGGTCCCATCAAAAAGGATACGGGTCACCATGCACCGGACTTCTGTCTTCAGATTGGGTCTGGACAGCGCAGGCCGGAGGTAAGCACTAGCTGTGCTCCATCGCTTACCTGTGAAAGAAAAAGAAGAGGCGATTTGGAATTGTATTTTTTCTGGATTCTGTGTTTTATCATTTAATACAAATGTATCATCTAATGTTGTTGAATAAAAAAGAATTAGTAACATTTTTTCTTATTTGTTTTTCCTTTTACCTTTTAATGAAAATATAACAATTCATTTACAGCAAAACTCTTTTTTTGTCAAGTAAAATGCTGCATAACAGAACTATATAAGTTAAAACATGGATGAAAAAAATCTTGGTTGTATGATTTTCCTTTAGTTATAATATTGTTATTATTACTACTTAGATTTTAGTATACAATAGCAATACAATTCTGTTATAATTTCTTCAAGTTAAACTGGACTTATTTTGCCATTTTGAAGAACTGCACCATTCACTGAAACAGAGACACACAGAACATGTGGGCTTGTTAGCCACATGCACTGACTGGCTGCTGTTGCCTTTACTTCTGCTGTTAGATTAATCCATATCAAGTAAAAATGTCCAGAGCATATTATCATTATCACCATGAATTTTATCGTGATCTCAACATGATATCTTTTATTGCCCAGCTCTAATTTAATTTCCTAACATTCACCTGTGTGGATGGTCATATCCAGCCAGCCCACTCCTTCCTGCTGGAATCCGTTCATGTCATCCGTGAAGGGGTATCCAGCCTGCTGGCCCGCCTCGATGAACATGTGGTGCAGAGGGTGATCGGTCTTTCCTCGCGTCACATGCAGTGGGCCGCTGCCCCCTCGGTATCGGTCTGCTCCCAGCTCGTGCGTCTGGGCCTTGCGGAAGTACGGGAGACAGTGATCGTAGTCCCAGCCCTCGGCCCCCTCCCTCTGCCAGCGGTTGTAGTCCTCGGCGTGTCCCCGAATGTACACCATGGCATTGAGCGATGACGAGCCGCCCCAAACGCGGCCACGAGGCCAGTACATCACCCTGTCGTCCATGTGCGCCTGAGGTAACGTGTGGTAAAACCAGTTGTACTTGTCATCGCAGAGGTTGTAGGTCAGAGCAGCCGGCATGTGAATCTTCCAGGACAGACGGGTGCTTCCCAGGTGTTTGTCTTTGGGTCCCGCCTCGAGAAGAAGCACCGAATCAGAGGCATTCTCTGACAGACGGTTGGCCAGCACACATCCTGCAGATCCGGCCCCGACTATCACATAGCTGTAGGACGCTGTGGTCTTATTTACTGCGCCACTGCTGCATCTGTGCTGCTGCAGCAGTGGACACGAGTTTGCTGAGCGTGGCACACTGACATACCTGCGAAGGCTTGACGTGAGCCTCACAGATGATGTGAAACACGGCATAATGATGGATTTCTTAGCTTTGGAGTTCTCAGTTCTCAGTTCTCAGTGCTGCACTGATGGTCATCGGGGGCCTTGAGGAAACAATCACAGAGAACACTATACTAAACACTCAGCGCATCAAATTCATAATGCGTGATGCTGGGTTCCCACACTTTTCTTTCAGGACTAGGATTTACTTAAAAGTATACATCAGGGCCTGTATTCACAAAACATTTTATCTTACCACTACGAGTTCTCCTAAATAGCAGTAAAAGTGTTTAGCTGTTTTTTTTTTTAGAGTTTTCTGTTAAAACCTATTCACAAAGCTGCTGAGGCAAACCTTTACTAAGGAATAGAGAGTCATCTTAAGCTAAGAACAAGGACGGGGTTGACTTCGTTGCTATGGATGATGTCAGCATGCTTACTAACGATGCACACAGTGATTGGCTGATAGGGGAGGGCTCTCTGTCAGAGATTTATTCATAGAAATATTGTAGAGTATAAAAATGTTGCCACATTCAAATAAAGATTTTAAAATGCAGGCCAAGTGTCAATAATTAAACAAGTATATGCTCAGCTAAGTGTCAGCCTCTTACATATGCGCTTCTCCTAAACAATTAGCGGATATGCAATTAAACACCCTTATAATTAACAGAATCGAATAAACATGGCTGATAGTAAGACCATACTGGACATAAGAACAGCTGTTACCTCTTGCCCAACTTGTTAATAAAAACAAGGAAACACTCTTGAACAAAATCTTAAGACCAGGGGAAACATTACAAATATTTTTATTTCGCGCTGGTGGATCGTAACCAGGTTGTAAGTACTGCTTCAAATTGGCAAAAGAAGAAACAGGAGCAAGAGCCAAAAAATAGAGAGCAAGCAATTTATAAAAAACTGAAGAAAACTTAAACAGGTTGTTAATCAGCTGATCAAAAGTTTAAGACCATCACCCAAAAAACCCCCACAAGAGCTAAAAGTGTCAAAAAAGTAGTGAGTAGCCCCACCATTCATGTTGATTACTAAAAACATTCATTTTGGCATCCTTCATTCGACTGTTTCCAGGAGGCTGTTGGGAATGTGTGTCCATGTGGTGAAGATGGCCTCACGAAGGGCATCCACAGTTTGGAACTGATGTCATTTTTTGTAAACTTCCCTTGTTATCCATCCCCAAACAATCTCAATGCAATTTAGATCAGGGGAACATACAGGATGATCCAAAAGAGCGACGTTATTCTCCTTCGTCAGGTGGGCGTTGTGAACTGCAGCGTTGCCCTGTTGAAAGACCCAGTCATTACCACACAGACGCGGGCCCTCAGCCAAGAGGGATGCCCACTGCAACATGTCCAAATAGCTAGCGGCCATTTGATGCCCCTGCACAACCTGAAGCTCCATTTTCCCATTAAAGGATAAAGCACCCCAGATCATGATGGAGCCTCCTCCACTGTGCCACGTAGAAAACATCTCTAGTGGGATCTCCATGTCATGCCAGTAACATCAGAAGCCATCAGGACCGTCCAGCTTAAATTGTTTCTCGGCAGAGAATAAAACTTTCTTCCATCTTTCAATGTCCCATGTTTGGTGGTCCCTTGCAAATTCCAAACAGGCAAGTTTGTGGTGTGGGAGGAGATGTGGCCTTTGAAAACGTTTTTTGTTCTTGAAGCCCTCCTCTTGCAGATGCTGTCTTACGGTTATTGGGCTGCAGTCAGCATCAGGAAGGGCCTTGATTTGGGTCGAGAATTGGTCTGTGTCTTCATGGACAGCCCGTCGGATTCTCCAGCTCAATACAGGTGAATTTTCTTTGGGTCTGCCACTTGACTTTTTTGTGCCGTAGCTCTCAGGATCCAATCTCTGCAGCGATGGTGTAAGCTCAACAAGGTGCAAGCTCAACAATCCTGCCACGTTCAAAGACAGAAAGCCTTTTTGCCGTTGCCATCAGGAGGTCATGACAGTGTGACTGCTTGAGGACAATGACATGAAAGCCATATTATGATGAACAGTTTTCTATAAATTGCCTACTCTCTATTTTTTTGGCACCTGCGGCTGTTTCTTCTTTTGCTATTTTGAAGCAGTACTTACAATCTGGTTACAATCCACCAGCGTAAAATGTGAATACTTCTAATGTTTCCCCTGATCTTAAGATTTTGTTCATATGTGTATAATTAAAGGATAATTTAGAGTTGGTATAACCTCCAAAACCCAAAAAAAGTTGCGTGGGAAAACATATGTGTGCAAATAAATGTGGCGTGTTTCTAAAATGTTTACGTTCCGAGGCAGATTGCCAGCAAAAGGCATTTAATAGAATAATAGAAATAATAGAAACCATCACAGAATTGTTCATGTTTTTACTGGTTATAATGGGAATTGTACTGTTTTTAATGGTAGCTGTAATGGTGCCTGTTGGTCTCTCGTGGTAAACCTTCTATATAATGAAAGGAAAATTGTCCCTGACAAGTTCTACAAGTTCTATAACACTGCTGCGATTAAGGCGATACCTTTTTATCGTCAAATGTTTTTAAAATGTTTACGTTCTGAGGCAGATTGCTGGCAACAGACATTTTAGGATAGTTTGGATTTGGGGATTTTGGGATTTGAAATTTAGGATTTGGTCTTAGTGACTTATGAGTCCTCTTGACTACTCCTAATGTTTCACAGACTTAAGAGCTAGTTTTAACGCTAAAACGCTTTGTGAAATACTCTTAGAGCAAAAATGTAAGAGTCCTAAATTTAGGACACGCCCATTGTTTTTAAGACATTCTCCTAAACTGGCAAGTTATGAGCTACTTTTAGCCTTAAGATGTTTTGTGAATAGGGGCCCTGGGCTTTCAAAAGTCTGGAGTGTGATTACATCTGTTATGGGAGGGGGCACTCAAATATTTGCAGCAGCGGCCTTTCGGCCCCACCAAATTCTTCCTATTGTTTACACCTGAGCAGCACAAATTAGTAGCAATTATTATTAACTATTTGAAAATCTTATAAAAGACAAATTTATCCAAATACTTTTTTGACAAATTTTTTACAAATAAAAACAAATTTGGCCCCAAATGAGCCAACTAAACAGCAGTGCTAAACTCTCCTGCGGCTAAGCAAACAGGAATTAAACAAAACTATCGCAGTCAATTTTTCCTTATAACGATTTGCTTTAAAAGCTACTACCAGTCCGGTACCGACCTCTATTTTCATTGCTCGTATCACACATTGCTTGTCCATGTTTGTTTCAAACACACTGTCAGTCTGTGAATTAGAGCTTTTTCAGTGACTCTTTCTGCAGGTTACACTGTTACACCAATCATTCATTCAAACGATTCCTTCAAAAACATTCAGGAATAAGGTGACATAGATATGATTTCGCAGCACACGTTTGAGACAGATATACATTTTCTACTGTTATGCTACATCCGTTGTCATATGCACTGATTTGTTTCTGAGCACGCACATGCAATTCTACTTTTTTATGACAGTGAAGAGAATCCACCTGCGAGAGAAGAGATTTGTGCTTGCGCATTTTAATGCACCCCCACATTACAATAATGTGCTCTAGACATTTGTCATTAAAATAACGCCATAGAAACTGCCTCAAATGGACTATTAAAATAAGAAAGCGTGTCTGAAAGCTTTATCGTTTTTTTTAATCGATTGAAATGAATGGAGGATATTGTGTTTTTCCGTGTGCGCTCAACTATTTCCATCGGTGGTGCTAGGTCCACAAATCCTTTGCGCGGAAACTACACCTCAAAAAGAATAAATAAAAGCTTTCTTACAAAGGCACAAGAACGTATGGATGTTTTCTTAATATGATCATTGAGGTGGGTGAAAATGCTGTGCGCTACAATGCAAAGCGGGACAGGTGGTCACCCTGTTCAGGAACAGAACAAGCGACTTATGAGCGGGTGATGGAATCATTCATTCAAATGCAGTAATCCATTCAGGAACAAAACAAGTGTCTGGGTGCTTCTCAAAAGGACGGCCGAAGCCTAGTAAGGATCCTTCCTAGTCCAGTCCTTCTGAGTCTTTAAGTCAGGAGTCCTGCTCAGCATTAAACGCTAGAAGAAAACGGTCTAGTAAGAAAGAAAGAATCGATAAATTCGTGGATTGATTCTGAGATCTTCTGAATGCATCGCGATTCTCTTTGGAATCGATTTTGAGTTTAGATTTTAACAGCAGATGGTGCTTTAATCTAGTTTTTATCACATTCAATCAAGAAGAGTGCTGAAGAGAACTTGTGTGTTGGGCTGAGTATTGTAATTTCAGCTTGGCTCAGAATGCTTTTATGACACGAAATTAATATAAACACAGCTCGCTGTGAACACCCTTGTAATTTGCTTCAACCTTTTCGAATTGTATGAATGATTATTTTAGGTTCAAGTGTGTGTAAGGATTTGGAAACAAGCAGAGCACAGCTTTTTCTAAAGCAATCAGTGCCATCTGCTGTTCAAAACTAAGCGATTTGAGAAAGAATTGCGATGTAAAATCTCAGAATGTTTAGATTTGCGTTGTAACAATTTATTGTCCCTAATGGTTACGTCATAAATGTTTCCGCCCCTGTGGTCAAGGCATGAAAACACTATCAAAATTATCATTTGAAGAATATATTATATAGAACATTTTCATTTTAACTGATATTCTATTAAAGCAGTACAGGTAATGGCAAGCGTCTATGGTCTCCCAGTGGCTTACATTATGTACAGTATGGTTTTATGTGATTCATTTACAACTAAATAAAATAATTGTATTTACATTGTTGCCTTCACCTCAAAATCTTGTTTTTTTTTTTGGTCCCGCATATTATAATGAAATTGGATGAGCTCAATAATGCTTCTTTTTTTAGCTTATTTATTTTCACAAATTAGAATGTGTGCAAAGGATTGTGGGTGACGGAAAGAGGCAACATTCAAAACAAGCTGAATGAACACAAAGTCTCTTCCAAGGATCCAAGGATCCTTTAAATTGCGACGTTCTTTGACAAAGCTTTGAAGACATGGCAGCCAATGTATGCAGCCTAGCAAGGACGGGGTCTCCCAGTTAAGAGACACCCAGTGTCTTTATGAGTGAGTCAATGAGTCATTCACTCAACCGATTTATTCAACACAGATTCACTCAAGAACGAAGCAGCACTGCTGCATTTTCCTCAGACATACTTAGTAGTTGATTCTGCTTTGACCTTTTGAATCATTTTCAGTGGCAGGCAAAAACTTACAAAATAACTGTCAATATTGTCTAAAGTGTCAGTGACTCGATACTAAGTTCTTGTTCATTAAACTGTTGGATAAAAGTTATCTAACACTTACAATTGTGTTGTTCTGAATATCAGCACAGCTGCAATTACCTAAACCCCAATTACTGCATGAATATGATTGTGAAATAACATTTTAAATAAAAAAAGTGTCTTAAATTTTTTTTTAGTTTACAAAATAATAATTTAATATATAAATATTTAATATGCAGTAATCATTTAATAAAAGCAATAATGCACTTGAGCCTGTGCTGTATTGTGAATGTGCACAACATACTTAACACCTTTTAGACATTCACTACTACATTCACAATAGAACACAGCCTCTTGTGTTAACCTCAAAGCTTAATGATATAGATTATAATAGAGTGATTCACATTATTAAGAGCACAGGCATGGTTCCACAGACAGAGCCTGGACTAAGCCAGGTTTAGGCCACAGATCAATTAGGACATTTAAGTAATTTTTATAAACGTGCTTAGAAAAAAAACATTACTGGTGTGCATCTTGAGACAAAACAAAGGCACTGATATACTTTAAGATCAGTCAATGCAAGTTTCTTTCAGCTGAAACAGCTCAGACTTACATTTTAGCCTGGGACTAGGCTTAAGCCTCGTCTCTGAAACTGGGGGGCAGTATTCATTTAGGCAGGGCAAGAACTGAAGAAAACAATACAATGTATGATAAGTGGTTAATGATTTATTTCTAATGATTTTATTTGAACAAGAGTAATGTGACTGTGACTGTGTTCTGATGTGTATCTAGGGCTGAGTAGCAGTCAAACAAGCCAAGAATGTGACATGATTGGATCACAGTTTGATCACAAGGATCCTTATAGGATCAAAAAAAAAATAAGACTGAAACTAAAATTCATAAAATGGCATTTCACAAAATCACATTCAACTGCTGTTGGATGTTGTGTAATGTTTATCAGAAAACTACATGTACTATTTTGCAATGAGGCCTTGCTATTGAACAATAAGTAAAAAAACGCTGTAGGAACTCATTATTATTTTGTACAAATATTTTGTTATTTTAGTTTTGTTGTTTGTAATCCAGCAAGGTTATTATATCCTTCAAAGGCCTACTCGGACTCATAATAAATACAGGTTTTGTTCTATTTTGGATCCCATAAGCAAATCATGATCAATCCTTCAGGGTTGATATGATGACAGGACTCCAATAGCGTTCCTGCGCAAATTCCTATAGGATTGTTTGACTTCATGAGATTTATCTGATTAGCAGTGTTGGGGAGTAACTAGTTACATGTAACGGAATTACGTAATTTAATTACAAAATAAATGTAATTGTAATTAGTTACAGTTACTGAGAAAAAATATGTAATTAAATTACAGTTACTTTTGAAAAATGCCAGTGATTACAAGGGGGATTACATCTGAATTTTTTCACACACCCACCCACACTTACAGATTTAACTGACTTCTTTTAAATTACATTGACTGCTATAAAATGAGACACCAATGTTTCAGGAGTTTAGGACACAGAATAGGACACATACTTATTCGATAACTGTTTTATTTCCTATTTGGGTTTATGCATAAACTTTATTTTTTAAGAATGTTTTTTCCAAGGCATTGTTAGATGCTAGTGTTTTCTGTCATAACTATGCAAACATCTGATTTCAAACCCAGTATCATAGCTATTAAACTATTTCGTTATGATATTATTTATGTTATGATCTTTTTATGACATATAGCGCAACTGCGCTCACGGTGACCCGAGTTTGATCCCCGTCTCGAGGTCCTTTGCTGATCCCACACCCCTCTCTCCTCCCAGCTCTTTCCTGTCATCTCTCTACTGTCCTATCACAATAAAAGGCATAAAAGCCCAAAAATATAAGTAAAAAAATAAGAAAAAAGGAAAAAAACATATAGCGCAACTGCGCTCACGGTGACCCGAGTTTGATCCCCGTCTCGAGGTCCTTTGCTGATCCCACACCCCTCTCTCCTCCCAGCTCTTTCCTGTCATCTCTCTACTGTCCTATCACAATAAAAGGCATAAAAGCCCAAAAATATAAGTAAAAAAAAAAAAAAAAAAAAAAAAAAAAAAACATATAGCGCAACTGCGCTCACGGTGACCCGAGTTTGATCCCCGTCTCGAGGTCCTTTGCTGATCCCACACCCCTCTCTCCTCCCAGCTCTTTCCTGTCATCTCTCTACTGTCCTATCACAATAAAAGGCATAAAAAGCCCAAAAATATAAGTAAAAAAAAAGAAAAAAGGAAAAAAAAAAAAAAAAAGTCTGAATTTGTGGTGGCTGTGCTTTAAATTAAATTATTACGCAGCTCAGACTCTTTCGGGGCAACTTAAGTCAGTGCTATATGCTTGATAATTTTTCTTGGCGGAAGCTTTGTGTTTGCTTAGCTAATAAAATATTAAAGCTTAATTCAATATTATGTGTACAGTTTCTAAATTCTGTCATCCTGGTATCGTGGACTTGCTCTATTGTTTCATACAAACGCAGCTGCTGCCATTTTTTTTTTTTTTTTTGTACATTGTAATGGATTATAAGATAACTAACAAACAAGTAGTACTACTTAATTATTTATTTGGTGAAATGTTGTGTAAGAAAACTGGTATGACTGCACTGTATCCCTAAATGTCTAGTTTGAACTTGCTGTTTGCTAGCAACTGATTTCTTCATGGAAGCTTTGTGTTCAAATATTTCAATTCAGATCAGTGTTTCGTGTCAAATAATTTTGACACTAAACATCTAAATAATCTATCAAGCAGCTGTGTAATAAGTGAGATAATACACATCCAGCCAGTTGTTATTGCAAAATAAAGATGTATATTATCCCTTGCTTATTATAATCTTAATTCAAGTGATAAAGGATTTTGAAAGTCTGACAGTAATCAGTGTTGAGTGCTACTGTAAGGTTCACTCTGCCTGGTTTAAATGTTTCAAAATGATTAACAGTTGAAAATATTAGAAATTTAGAAAAGTAATCAAAAAGTAATTAAAAGTAATGTTGCATTACTTTAATAAAGTCATTGAAAAGTTACACTACTTATTACATTTTAAATTAAGTAACTTGTAATCCGTAACCTATTACATTTCCAAAGTAACCTTCCCAACACTGCTGATTAGTGATTCACAACAAGACACGTCCAGGCCCTTCGCTTGTCTATTATTTATTTCTAAATATTCTGCTATTTGTCGATGGTCTTGAGTTGTTTAAGTGCTTCTTTCTTTTTTATCGCATAAATCAGTGAAACATCCCACGAGTGCTTTTCCAGCAGCCTGAAACTACTGTCCAGTTAGGCGTTGTTGTGCAATTTTCCTGCCAAAACAACAGCTTAAAACCGACAGTACAGCGAAAGCCGCACAATCACGACAGCTGTTGCTGATTTGCACATCAAGAAGTTAAAAACATGCAGTTACAAGTGACCACAGACTGAAAAACAGCTTACCGTGTAGTTCTCTTCATACAGTGCGCACAGCTGAACTGTAGCGGAGTGGAAGGACCCTGAGTGTAAACCCTCCCCTCCCGACTGTCCTACCACCCACTAAAAGCTAGCGCTGTGGGCGAAGTCTATAATTTAGCACCTCCCATTCGCCTCCCACACTAGACTGTCTTTAAAGGAGAAGTCCACTTCCAAAACAAAGATTCACATAAGGTACTCACCCCCTTGTCATCCAAGATGTTCATGTCTTTCTTTCTTCAGTCGTAAAGAAATAGTTTTTTTGAGAAAAACATTTCTGCATTTTTCTCCATAGAATGGCCTGATATGGTGCCCCGATTTTGAACTTCCAAAATGCAGTTCAAATGTCTTATCTAGGTTATTTTCATTAAAAAATACAATTTAAATACTTTTTAATATCAAATGCTCGTCTTGCCTTGCTCTCCCAAGACAGCCTTGCTCAAGACAGTTAGGGTATGTCGAAAAACTCCAATCGTAAATATAGCTGCAAGCAGCAATTGCGGGGCCAAGCACAAAAGAGGCAGAATGAGGAGTTAAGCACGGCAAGGAGCAGCAGACCGACTACAACAGTGAGTAACTTAAGCCATTTTAGGATAATATCAGTTGAAATGGCTGAAAAATCATAAATACAACCAATCGTAATAAAATTTAATGGCTTATCACTTTTGACCAACAGGTGGTGCTGTTTTCAAATTGATGTGACGTGTTCTGTGTGAAATGACAATGACACACACAAAGTTTGCCGTCATTATGTCAAAGGTTTGCAGAGATACAGCCTCAGATGTAGTTTGGCATCTTTCCAGCAAATTTGTTGATGCGCTAAACGAAAACGGTTTCGTATATCGACACGAAATTCATAACTTTTTGCCAGCATAGTCTGAAGACGATCTGAGCCAAATTTGGTGAAGATCGGACTAACAGTCTGGGAGGAGTTCGAAAAAGTAGGTTTTGTACATTAATCAAAATGGCGGACAGGAAGTTTGGCCAATTTCGGCATAATGGGTATCAATGTTCTCGACTTGACCCAAGGAATCTATTGGCATCAGTTTCATTCCAATAGGCTAATGTAAACAGAAGTTATTAGCATTTTTGTAAATTTCATTATTAATGTTTAGTGAATGGCGTATTACTTCTGACCCATAGGTGGCACTGTTACCAAATTGATGTGGCTTGGTCAGAGTGTGGTGACAATAGCACATATAAAATTTGGTGTCAATATGTCAAAGCTTTGCAGAGATACAGACTCGGATGCAATTTGGCATCTTTCCAGTAAATTCGTTGATGCGCTAAACAAAAACGGTTTCGTGTATCGACACAAAATCCATAACTTTTTGCCAGCATGGTCTGAAGATGATCTGAGTCAAATTTGGTGAAAATTGGACTAACGGTCTAGGAGGAGTTCGAAAAGGTAGGTTTTCAACATGAATCAAAATGGCGGACAGGAAGTTCAGCCAAAATTGGCAAAATTGGTATCGGTGTTCTCAGCATGACCGAAGGAATCTATCAAAATCAGTTTCATTTCAATAAGCTAATGTACGCAAAAGTTATTAGCATTTTTTGAAATTTCGTTATAACTTTTGACCACAAGGTGGCGCTGGCCCCAAAATTTTTATGTACATACAGGGCATGGTGCCGAACATTTTTGTAATTAATGTCGAAACGATACGCTAATCCGTTCTCAAGATACAGCATTTTAAAAAGCTAAATTCAAAATGGCCGACACCCAAAATGGCTGACATGGGAAAATTGGATATGGTTCGACTCGGTATGACACACCGAATCTAAAGAGACCAGTTTTGTGATTTTTGGACAAATCATTCAGACGTTATAAAGAAAAATAGCCATTTTTCGTATCTCCTGACCACTAGGGGGCACTGCACCGAAACACTGCAGTTAGCCTCAGGTCATGCTTGTTATAACACACACCAAGTTTGGTGTCAATATGACAAACTATTACGGAGATATAGCCTCACATTGATTTTTGCTAGCTTTTCGTAGAATTATTTTGCGTGTTATTCGTGAACGGCTGGACGAATCGACTTGAATTCCATAACTTTTTGCCAGCATGGTCTGAAGATGATCTGGATCAATTTTTGTGACAATCGGTGCAACGGCCTAGGACGAGTTCGAAAAAGTAGGTTTTACAAACAATTGAGAATAGCGAAAAAACTAAACCTTACGATTTTTGAATTTTGGTGTCCATTCGACTCGGCATAAGCCAAGGAATCAGAGGAAAAAAGAATTTTTGTTGTGTGGCTTACGGTTCAAACGTTATTAGCATAAATCTTTTGAAAGTTTGGACAAGTGGTGGCGCTAGAGAGTTTGAGTTAGAGACTCCAAACTTGCTATGGTTAATGTTGGGACTGTCCTCTATCAGTGTGCAAAATTATACAACTTTCCCGCAAGCGGTTCTATGGGCTGCCATAGACTTGCGGCGGAAGAGGAAGAAGAAGAAGAAGAAGCGGAATAATAAAAACGCCAACGGATACAATAGGTGCCACCGCACCTTCGGTGCTTGGCCCCTAATTTATCCCTCAACTTCAAAAATCATTTCAAAATCATCCTACATCGCTGCAGAAGTACCGACCCAGTCTTTGCAAAGTGAACATGCAAAGAAGATCAAACACCCTTAACAAAAAAGGTAAAACAGTGATATAGGACGATTCTGAAGTTGAGGGAGAACATGAGATGGGAGTTTTTCAACATACCCTAACTGCCTGGACTGTTTTTTTTTTTCAGTTCATGACAGAGTAAGACAAGATGAGCGTTTGGCATTAAAAAGTATATAAATTGTATTATTTTTATGAAAATAACCAATTGTTTCACTAGATAAGACCCTTCTTCCTCGGCTGGGATCATTTACAACTGCATTTGGGATCGTTTGAAGCCCCATTTAAACTGCATTTTGAAGTTCAAACTCGGGGCACCATATCAGTCCATTATATGGAGAAAAATGCTGAATTGTTTTCCTCAAAAAAACTTAATTTCTTTACAACAGAAGAAAGAAAGACATGAACAACTTGGATGACAAGGGGGTGAGTACATTATATTTGAATCTTTGTTTTGGAAGTGGACTTCTCCTTTAATACATTCATCCATGTCCATTTTCCAGCATAAACAAGACAGACAGCCTACCATACAATCGTTTTACTCATTGTTGTCCAAGACTTATATACTTTCTTAAATATGATAATTCATTTTTTTTACAAAAGTATTCTGGCAACCACAGCTGCCAAAATTATTTTGTAAAAACTATGGAATTTTTTTTATAGTGTAGGATTTTGTGGCAGACAGCAGCACAGGAACTGTGAGCAGCTCATGACAGTCTGCTGCCGTGTGCATTTTTGGGCATTTCCTGTTTGACAAGATATTAAGTAGAGACACTGCTCATTTCAGCAGAGATTGTGTTCAGGTCTGTACAGATGGAACTTCTAGACATGAGGGAAATTGTTGCTTTTTTCTTATTGATCCAGTGGACACATTCACACAACGGTTCTCTCAATATAGTAAGTATAATATCAATCTTATAGCAATAACATTTTTAGAAAAATCATACGATCAGAGCTTTATTAAACCATTGCTCTCTTTTGATATTCACAGAGTGTAACATGTAACAAAGCTGGTGAGTGTTAAATACATCTATCTGTCTATCTATCTATCTATCTATCTATCTATCTTTCTTCCTTTCTATTTCTTCTTATTTATTCATTTATTTATTTATGTTTAGAGAATGACATGCCTGACGAATGGTTAAGACAACATGAATCTAACCCTTCACCCGTACATGAGCTGACTGCGGAGCTGAGTGAGTCTCAAACCTCAGTCATTATAAGATGGTCCATTAATGTTGACAGTAAGTGACATCACATCTTACCTTTATTAAATGAACTCTGTTCAATTCCTTATGTATGTATATATAACTGGTGGCATTCACTTGTAGATTTGAGATTTTGCAAGCACATTAGCTTGACATCAGTCAGACATTATTACAAAATATTTCATCATTTAGGGGTTTTCGTTATCAGGTCAATGTAGGATGTCAGGTAGAATTTTATGGGAAACAAGCCTGTTTACTACATTCACTGTGTTCAGTCAGGCACCATCATTTCAGCCTAACAGCCAAGTTAGGATATGATATCTGCTGTACACTACGCCACAAAATATGGCACAGCTTGATAAGCCTTGGGTTATCATTGGTCTTGTGACAGGTAATTTTGGTAAGGGAGGAAATGCTGCTCAATCTTTTCAAGATAACGATTGACATCTCGACTGCAGATGAGACAGAGACAGTCTTGAGAAGGTTACTTTGGGAATGTAATAGGTTACAGATGATAAATTACTCTACTATTTAAAATGTTAGTGCTGTAACTACTTTAATTCATTAAACGTTGTAACGTGACCATATGACAGCTTAAAATGTGATCTGATCGAATGAAAAAACCAAACAGCTCTTATAGAACACGAGACACATAAACGAGTCAAAATGCTTTACATTTCTTGAAATAATAACTTCTCAACATTAAACATCGATTGTCAGTCTTTATTCATCTGTTTCTTGTGGTTTCTTTTTAAAATCCATAAAAGTAAATAGTGAAAATTACATGGCTAATGTCATAGAAAAGCATAGTTTAATAAAAGCAGGGCAGATTGTGACGCAGTGTTACAACGTTCCCCATCAGCGCGACTGTAATATAACCGTGGTTCGTGTCTTCTGCTGACTAATTAATCTATTGGAGTTTAAAATAATAGCAGATTTGTCTCATTTTAAATAAATACTTAAAACTGAAAAGAAAAATGTACTTAGGCCAAAAATTTACTTTTACTATGGTAAAATAAATACTCAGCGATATCATCAAAATTTTATTTTTTTTCTCTGTATAGTGTTGCTATGGCAACTAGTAAATACCGTGAATTTGGTTATGCTAGCGTGTGTGGAAATATTTAAACCACATGTGTTGCAATTAAGGTCTCCGTTACGTATGGTAACCCTCATTCCCTGATGGAGGGAATGGAGACGTTGTGTCGAGTGTACGACACTAGGGGTCGCTCTTGGGAGCCCAATGAAATTGGGTGTGCAGAATTTGCATAGCTGGCCACGTCCCAGGCATCCGGGTATAAATAGGCCAGCGTGGCATCTGCTCACTTGTTCTGTTCTGGAGAAGTCGAGAGGTCTCAACCCACTCAGAGGCAGTCCGGAGTTGTGGCATGAGGGACACAACGTCTCCGTTCCCTCCATCAGGGAAAGAGGGTTACCATACGTCACCAAGACGTTCCCTATCTGTTATTCACTCAGATGTTGTGTCCAGTGTATGACACTAGGGGTCCCTATAACAATACGGCACAACTGCTGGACTGCGTCACGAGTGAACGGGGGCACAGATATCAACAAGCCAATGTGTGGAGTAAATGCACCTCACCACTTCGTGACCTTCGTGACCAGAATCTTGGCAAGAACGCTGGGACGATGGCTGTTCCTTCCGAGGGGGTGAAGCCACCACGGAGATCACTACATGTAACTACATGTGGAGCACCAACCCAATACAAGAGTTCACATGTAGCAACCTACCTTGTATTGGGTTCTAATAGCAAGTTCTTCTGCCGAACTTGGCTACGTGAAATGTGCTAGAATGATGGAAGGAGTAGTTCAGGGTTCACCTGGTGAAACTTACTGAACTGAAGAAGCGTAATTACCCTAAGGGGAAAGCGCTACAGCAAGCTCTACACCATACCAGTCTCCTGAGTCTGGGAGCTTGCGATTAGGACTCCAGAAGATACTGGCTCCATTCGCAAACTAGAGAATCTGGCGAAGTTGTTAGGTGTAGCCCAACCTGCAGCTCTACAGATGTCTGTTATAGAGGTCTGTGACTCCCAGTGCAGGGTAGACCTCTGGCCTGATAGGCCGTTTTAGATCATGTCCACAACCAGTGGGAGATCCTATTTTGGGGACAGCTTTCCCCTTCTGCTGTCCACCAAAACAGACAAGAGCTGTTTAGAACGTCTGACCTCCGGGTACATTCAGTATCATATGCAGGGTATGGACTGGGCAAAACAGACAGGTTGGGGTCCCCTTCCTGGGAATGGATAGCTTGCAAGGTCACCACCAACTTCTCATGCACTTCCGGGGAACAGGTACTGGAAACGAGCATAACAGTTTTTACCCAGATGTCTATTATTCAGGCCCTCAGGCATGTTTAAGCATGGCTGCCATTTTAGCATCCACTTCAAACTGAGAATCAGCCCCCCGCAGAGGCTTGCTCAGCTGAAGCTTCAGCTTCAAATGGCTCACGCTCTCCTAGCGATGCTGCCGCTGACCATTCTGCCTGTTTAGGAGCTCCAAATAAGAAAATCAGCCGTAATGAGACAGACTAACAAAGTTTGCAGGATTTTCACCCGGCGGAAACTTCTTCGCTTCCTATTGCTCCGGAATGGGAAGGAGTCGAGGTGAGCTGCGGCTTCATGTAAAAGCACACGGCTCATGAGCAAAGCGTGCCCATGATCATGTTTTCGCAAGCAAAACATGAACCACCAACGAGCGCTGTGTCAGCGTGAGCATAGGCCAACACTGAACACAACGATCGTGTCGATCGTTTGGGGAGGTAAGCCGCAACCAGAAAGACACAGAAGGAAAGGCATGTTTATCAACACAATCCCAACCGCACCAGCTCTTTCAGAGAATTTACTCTTTTAGGAGGAAGATTGTTCTTCAAGATCACCGTTGAAGCACCCAGGGAACTCTCACAACACTTATCTGTGTTTGAGAAGGGAGAGACCGCTGCTTGTGCCATAGATCCAACGACAAAGAGGTGAATGGTGCAGCTTCTCACAGAGACGCTGCATTCGGCTCCAAAGAAAAGAACAAGCGAGCAGATGCCACGCTGGCCTATTTATACTCAGATGCCCGTGGCGTGGCCGGTTATGCAAATTCTGCACACCAATTTCATTGGCCTTTTCTCGAAGTTGTCAGAGGTGTTTGGGCTCCCAAGAGCAACCCCTAGTGTCGTACACTCGTGAACAACAGATAGGTAACACCACCTTAGTTTGTGCCCCGTGTTCCCCTATGTGTGATTTGGGTTGCATCATGGGAGCAGGATAAAGCCAATATGAACGACAAGGGGTTGTTTGCTATTGTTGTTGTTTTTGAAAATCTGTTTTAAATTAGGCTATAAATTACAAAATAGTGAAGAATTGATTTACTAAATATGTTGTACATATGTGTCCATTTTAACATTGTCTTCTTAGGCAGCATTCGCAGTCTTACTGGCACATGGATAACGTTTTTTGTAGAGCCTGAATCATATTACAGATGTGAATACCAGCCTCCATTTACCTCAGAGCAAATCAGCCTCACTGGTCAAGAACAGGTAAAGAAAGGGCGTATATAATGTAAATATATATATATTTTTTAAATTACTTGTTTGTTACTTTTCTGTTCCAGAAACTGTACATTCAACGGTATTTTTACCATACAATTACATTTAAATGTCCTGTTAGTTCTATTACAGTTTTTACACCATATAGTGAGGGAAAGTACTGTTAACCATTTAAAAGCATCTCTTTTCTCTTTTTTTTTCAATTTTATCATTAAAATTACAATCTTTTTTTTTTGTACAGCGTAATTGATTCTGTCATAATATTTTTCTTCTCTTAATTGACAGTTATGGTTCAGTTTCACTGTGCCAAATGTATCTGTCTGTCCTGCAACCGCTAACTATATATCGGCCTTTAATATTCCACCACCGTCGTCAGATGGACCAAATGAAGAATTCATTAAGATGACCGAAATAGGTTAGATTTTTTTGCTCTTATAGCCACTCATTTCATCTTCTCTTTTCTATGTGGCAAGACCTTTGACAGGAATAGCAACAAATTTATGAGTGTCCACCCATTGTGTTTAAATTTTCAATCGAGATCTGCATACTATTGCATACAGATGAAAATGCACTGGCATAATGTTAAGAGTTGTCTGCAAGCCTGCAATATTCTGTGATATACAGTACTGTGCAAAAGTTTTAGGCCAGTTCACCAGCTAAAAAATGATTTAAATTAAGTTATTTCTATCTTTTGCTGTAGTGTGTCAGTAAAAAATATCGGTTTACATTTCCAAACATTCTGTTTGCCATTAATTGTAATAATCTAGTGAGATTTTTGTTTGCACAAGGAGTCTGACAACAGCCAGTGCTCCACACTGATCTAATCTCATCATCATCCAGTCTTCCTGGAATGACATGAAGACACAGAACAAACTGAAATAGAGTATGACATGAAGAAACAGAACAAACTCAGACAGACTAAATCCAGAAGAACTGTGACAAAGTCTCCAGGATGCTTCAAGAAACCTACCTGCAAAGCTGCAGCACTGTTAAAAGTTTTAGGCACTTGTGTAAAAATGCTGTAAAATGAGGATGCTGTCATAATTAGATTTTCTTTACCAATTACCTTCTATTAACTAAATGAAATCAACATTTGGTGCGACCATTCTTTGCGTTTACAGCAGCTTTTGCCCTAGGTGCACTTGTGCAAAATTTTTCAGGTAGCTTTGCAGATAGGTTTCTTGAAGCATCTTGGAGACGTTGCCACAGTTCTTCTGGATTTAGTCTGTCTGAGTTTGTTCTGTTTCTTCATGTCATTCCAGACAGACTGGATGATGATGAGATCAGATCTCTGTGCAGAGCACTCGCTGTTGTCAGACTCCTTGTGCAAACAAAAATCTCACTGGATTATTACGATTAATGGCAAAATTAATGTTTGGAAATGTAATCTGATATTTCCTACTGACACACTACAGCAAAATACAGACTTTAAACCATTTTTTAGCTGATGAAAATACTAGTGGCCTAAGACTTTTGCACAGTAATGTATATAGACACATATACTGTGATATATACAGACATATATATTTTGTGATATACATAGACACACACTCAAACCTATGGGTAATTTAGTGTATTCCGTTCACCTATGCTGCATGTCTTTGGATTGTGGGGGAAACCGGAGCACCACAGGGTTAATAACATGCAAACTCACTTCTAAATGTGTTATGTGCATAGTCAATGTGGATCATAACCACACTGATCACTGTGGTTTCAGACATCAGCACAAAATGTCTGAAATAGTGCACCATATACGGTTTTTGTCACAGAGGCTGGACAAGAAATGCAAGGTTCGAGATAAGTCCCCTTGTAGCGTGACGGAAAACTCAAACGCGGATATGCACGAGTGAGCAGGTAAATCACGCAGTTGTTCTGAGAACGCTCCGATAAGGAGTAGAGATTTCCACCAAGAAATCCGCGTTCTCACACGCACACAGACAGGTAGATAAGCGCTCCGAAGAGCAGAGAGATTACTCACGTGAGTTGGTTTGAAGATGGGACCTGACGTGGAGTCGAGCATGAACTCAATGTCTGGTGCAAAACAACACCTGCTTCCTGCTTAAATACCTGCGTGAAGTTACTTCCGGGTCCTCGTGACCTCACGTGATCTGGTACGTGTGACAGTACCCCCCCCTCCAGGACCGGCACCTGACCGTCCCGGAACGGAGGATACCCGACGACCGTAGTCCTGGATGAGAGTGGGGTCCAGGATGAACCGCCCGGAAACCCAAGACCGCCACGGCCACGGGTTCGCGAGTCAAGGATCCGCCGGACGGTGTAGGCAGGACCACCGTCGATGATCCGGACCAGGGGGGGAGCAGTGACCTGGGGAGACAGAGGGGAGAAGAAAACATGTTTGAGTTGGGACTGATGAAATACAGGATAGATCCGGAGGGAAGCAGGCAGCTGGAGCCAGAAGGTGACAGGGTTTAACCGGTGAGTGATCTCGTAGGGTCCGATGAATCGTGGGGTGAGTTTTTTGGAGTCCGACTTTAGATTGATGTTGCGTGTGGAGAGATAAACCCTGTCACCAATGTGGAACAATCGTCCCGGAGGGTGCCGGCGGCGGTGTTGAGTGGTGTAGTGTTGGTTGGCTCTCTGAATGGCAGTCCTGGCGTGATTCCAGAGCTGCCGGCACCGGCGGACCAACTGTTGGGCGGACGGGACGTCAACCTCCGGTTCTTGATGTTCGAACACCGGAGGTTGGTACCCGTAGCATACCTCGAATGGGCTTAGATTAGTGGCCGAAGATGTGTGTAAGTTGTTGGATAGTTCGGCCCAGACGAGGTAGCGCACCCAGGAGCGCTGATGTTCACCCGCAAAGCATCGAAGGAAGCGCTCCAGTTGTTGGTTGGCCCGCTCCGTCTGGCCGTTCGTCTGAGGATGGTGACCGGACGATAGGCTGGAGGTGGTGCCGACCAGACGGCAGAAGGCCTGCCAGAACTTGGCCGTGAACTGGGGCCCTCTGTCCGAGACGATGTCCTTGGGAAACCCATGCAAGCGGACTACGTGCTCGAGTATCAGCTCCGCGGTGGTCTTGGCAGAGGGGAGTCCGGTGAGAGCCACCAGGTGCACAGCCTTCGAGAAACGATCCACAATGGTCAGGATGGTGTTTTTGCCTTGCGAGTCAGGGAGTCCAGTAACGAAATCGACTGAGATGTGACTCCAGGGGCGTTTGGGGATGGGGAGGGGCTGCAGCTCGCCGGTAGATGGTGAGTTGGAGGTCTTGGAGCGAGCGCAGATGTTACATGCCTGGACGTACTCCTGTACGTCTCTCCTCAACGTCCTCCACCAAAACGCCCGGTCGATGAATGAGATGGTCCTCTGGACCCCCTGATGACCTGCCAAAGTGGAATCGTGCCCCCACTGGAGAACTTCTCTGCGGAGGTGGTCAGGTACAAAGAGTCGCCCAGCGGGGGTCTCGGGTGGAGGGGGTTCCAGGCTGTGACTCTGGCGGACTCTCTCTTCTAACCCCAACTGGAGAGGAGCCAAAATGATGTGAGGAGGCAGGACAGGCGCGGGCTCCGAGGAGATGGTGTCGCGCTGATGTTGGCGGGAGATGGCGTCTGCTTTGGTATTCTTCGAGCCGGGCCGGTAGGAGAGGTGGAAATGGAAGTGCTCGAAGAATAACGCCCACCGCGCCTGCCTGGGGTTAAGCTGTTTGGTCTGGCGGATGACGGTGAGGTTCTGGTGGTCGGTCCAGACGGTGAATGGGTCGCTGCCGCCCTGGAGCCAGTGACGCCATTCTTCCAAAGCCCACTTGATGGCCAACAGTTCACGGTCCCCTACCCCGTAACGCTGCTGTGTGGGATTGAATTTCCTCGAGAAAAAACTGTGTAGGGTGTAGAAAAAGGGTGTAGTGTCTCGTCTGGACCGCGTTGAGAAAGGACCGCCCCTACACCCACATCGGAAGCATCCACTTCAACAACGAATGGTTTAGTCGGGTCGGGATAGAGGAGAACCGGAGCGGTGGTGAACAGGTGACATAACTTCTTGAAAGCTTGGATGGCTTCGGGTGTGAGTTGGAATTCTCCGCGTGATGGCTTGGTGAGAGCAGTCAGAGGTGCTGCAGTTGCGCTGAAGCCCTGGATGAATCGCCGGTAGAAGTTGGCGAACCCCAGAAAACGTTGCAGCTGTTTGAGCGACATGGGTAGGGGCCACGAGCGCACAGCCTCCAGCTTCTGGGGATCCATGGCCACACCCTGAGAAGATATTACGAAGCCAAGGAATGTGGTGGAGTGCTGGTGAAAGGCACATTTCTCCAACTTACAGTACAACTGATGGGCCAGCAACCTCCGAAGGACTGCTCGGACATGCTGGGTGTGCTCCTCGAGGGTCTTAGAGTATACAAGGATGTCGTTCAAATAGGCGTAGCACCACCTACCCAGCATGTCCCGGAGAACGTCGTTGATGAATTGCTGAAATACAGATGGACTGTTGCACAGACCAAACGGCATAACCAGGGTCTCGTAGTGACCAGTGGGGGTTATGAAGGCCGTCTTCCACTCATCACCCTCCCTGATGCGGACCAAGTTGTAAGCGCTCCGGAAGTCCAGTTTCGTGAAGAAACGGGCACCAGAGAGGGCGTCCAGGGCGGTGTTGGTAAGTGGGAGTGGATGACGATTCTTGATGGTAATCTGGTTGAGTCCCCGATAGTCAACACAGGGACGGAGACCCCCGTCCTTCTTCTTCACAAAGAAGAAGCCCGCGGCCGCCGGGGAGCTGGAAGGACGGATTGTGCCGGCCCGAAGTCCTTCAGCCACGTACTCCTCCATCGCCTGATGTTCGGCGGCAGACAGGGAGTACAGATGGCCGCGGGGGAGGTACCGCGCCCGGCACGAGGTCAATAGCCAGGTCGTAGGGCCGATGAGGTGGTAGGAGAGCTGCCCGTCTTTTGCTGAAGACCTCGGCCAGGTCGCGATACGGGACGGGGATGCTCTCAAGGTTGACATCGGGAACCTCGGGCCCCCCTGACCACGTCCCAGCCTTCGCCTGGAGACAGAGCTCCTGACAGGTCGCCCCCCCAGTGGACAATACGATTAGTGGTCCATGAGATGAAGGGGTCGCGTGTGACGAGCCACGGGTGTCCTAGGATGATGGGAGGTGAGGTGATCTTGGTGATGTAGAGGTGTATCTTCTCTGAGTGGTTTTCGATCTGTAGGTGGATTTCTTTGGTGCGTTGAGTGACAGGGCTGAAGTTAAGGGGGCGACCGTCGATGGCAGTGATCTTTAAAGGCTGGGATAACACCTCAGTCTCAATCCCCAATTGGGCAGCATAAGCCTGATCGATAAAATTCCCAGCCGCACCCGAGTCAACGAATGCGGTGGTCACGATCCGTCGGTAGCCCATGAGGATTGATACCTGAAGGAGCAGCCGGGAAACAGTGGGATAGGATTTGATGGTAGCGGAACCAGATGAAGACCTCCCCCTCTTCACCTGGTCTGGCCGTTTCCCAGACGCAAAGGGCAGATTGCACGATGGTGATCTGGGGAGGCGCAATAGGCACATAGCCCTTCGCGGTAGCATCTGGCCCTTTCCGCTGCCGTCAGGGAGGTGCGTCCAATCTGCATGGGTTCCCCGGCTCCTGATGAATGGGCCTCTGGAGCGGCCGGTGGAGGTGGAGATGGCGCAGCGACAGCGTGAGTGAGGGGTTGATCCAGATGACGGTGACGGAGGGTGGAGCCTGTGGAGAGAGAAGAAAAACGTTTAGTAGGATGACTCATGCGTTGATCCACCCGGAGGGCGAGCTGGATCATGCCCTCCAGGGTGGCCGGCAGCTCACGCACAGCCAGTTCGTCTTTCAGACGGTTGGACAGTCCTTCGTAAAAGGCTGTGCGGAGCGCCGCGTCACTCCATTGAGTTTGAACAGCGAGAGTGCGGAAGTCCATAGTGTATTTGCTGACGCTGCGCTCGCCCTGCCTCAGGTGGTACAAACGGGAATCCACCTCCACTTCGCTCTCAGGGTGTTGGAAGGCGGCCCTGAGCTGGGTGGTGAACTCGGGATACGAGTGGGCGGCTATCCCGTCAGCCTTCAGGACCGCCGCAGCCCACTCTGCTGCCTGCCCGGTGAGAAGTGAGATGAGAAGGGCAATCCTGCTGCGGTCTGATGGGTATCTTGTAGGCTGAAACTCAAACAAAAGTGACAGGTTGGTTAGGAACACATCGCACCGGGTTCCGGATCCATCCCATTTATCCGGAAGTGCGATCTTGGGTTGAAGGCAGGACGGACTGGCTCTGTGGGGGCGATCTGTGCAGCAGCCAGGTCATCATAATCCGCCTGCAGGGCGGTGAGGTCGGACTGGAGAACCCCGCACTCCGCCCGAAGACCCGCGGTTTCGGTACGCAGCGCGTGGACCTCTGCACGAAGCCCCACCAGCTCCTGCCGCAGATTCATGATTTCCCCCGACTGCTGCTGGATCACACCCCACAATTGTTCCAGATCCGTCGGGACCATTTCGGGACCAGACATTCTGTCATGGAGGCTGGACAAGAAATGCAAGGTTCGAGATAAGTCCCCTTGTAGCGTGATGGAAAACTCAAACGCGGATATGCACGAGTGAGCAGGTAAATCACGCAGTTGTTCTGAGAACGCTCCGATAAGGAGTAGAGATTTCCACCAAGAAATCCGCGTTCTCACACGCACACAGACAGGTAGATAAGCGCTCCGAAGAGCAGAGAGATTACTCACGTGAGTTGGTTTGAAGATGGGACCTGACGTGGAGTCGAGCATGAACTCAATGTCTGGTGCAAAACAACACCTGCTTCCTGCTTAAATACCTGCGTGAAGTTACTTCCGGGTCCTCGTGACCTCACGTGATCTGGTACGTGTGACAGTTTTAGACAGCCCTGGTGTCAAGGTATGCTTGTGATTGAGGCAAATAGGCATCAAGTGTTAAAGGTGAAAAAACTGCACCTAAGTAGTTAAACTGCAGCAGCACACATGACTTAAGGAATCATTCATATCTGGAACGCAAACACAAAATTAAGGTTTCGTCGTATGCTGATCAATGTTTTGGCAACTGACTGTTTTTCTTTCTGTTTGATTGTTTGAAGGTCAGTGGTATGCTGACATTTATGCAGTCCTTATTGGGGATAAAATAGTAGTGACCTTCAATACAAACCTTGTGGCGGATAGACACAGCATCCATCTGGAAAACAGAGAAAAACCACTAAAAGAAATTGAGTGGAAAGGGGTATGTTTCTCCTCAACATTTAATTTCATGCTAAAATCAGCTCAAAGGACAAATAAACCCTGCTACACTGCATAGCATTCAAATAAGACCTAAACAATTAAATACTGTGTTTAAATTAGGGCACTGGCAGATTTTTAAGTATAAGTAAAACAAGTAAAAAACCAATGGAAACAAATCTGCCATTATTTTTTTCATATGCGTTTCTTTGTCTTACAGCAATGCAAAGTAGAAAAATGTGAAGTGGAACTGGAATACATGGAACACATGGGTCCCTGTGAAGACCTTCTGATATCAGTGAATATAAAATGAGATTGAGTCTTCATTTGGCTGATGTTTCATATAGCATCAAAATAATAAATGCTTTTTTTTTAGAATGCTTGCAGGGTTATCTGGTCAAGGAAAAGCTACAAAAACATTTATAAGAAAAAAATATGGACATTTTTCAATGGCTTGACATTATTAGATGATTAAACATTAATTTATATAAATAACTATTACGCTGGAGTCATACACAATTCTTAAACATGATTATACATTTATATATTTTTTTAATCAGTAGTTTTGTTTTGTTTTGTTTTGTTTTGTTTTCCAATACTAATATCTAAACTTCCTTAAAACAAGCAAACTATAGACATTAAAAGGCTTTCAGAGAGGAAATCTTGAATTCATTGGTAAATCATAAACCTCAAAAATAAAAAAAAAAGCCATTAAAGTAAGAACAATTAAAGTTCATTTCTAAACATGTTGTCTGTGTGTAAACTGATCCAAAACTGAGACATTAGCACAAAAATATTAGCCCAAAAATATATATAAAATATATATAACAATGTAATAAAAAGGATTTTACTAACGTTGGTCTGATGTTATATAATGGCAGATAATTCCTCACTTTAAACACTGTGTGCCTGAAAGTCAAAGGAAGTCTCAAAAAGTCATCTGTATGAGTGAGTATCTTTCTAATTTATCTTCCTGTTTCACATGCTTCTCTGTTCAGAACAATTCTGTGCTTACTCTCGGGGTGTTTTATTCCAGACTTTGCTTTGGCCATTGGTGTTGGATGTGTGCTGATGCTTCTCTTCATGTGTCTCTGTTGCTGCATCATATGTAAGTGAAAAGGATTTAAAACACGCTTTCAGATTTTACACATTGAGATATCGTGGACAAATATTCAGTGGCCTGTTGTGTAAAGCTAGTTAAACAAATAGGTTTACAACTGACACACAATGTTCGGTTTAGCACGAACAGCCAATCACACGAAACATGGAGAGTGTCTTTTTAATTAACTTCTCTGCTGAAAATGAATAGATTCTTATGAAAAATGTCATGAATTTAAATGCATTTGCAGGCCAAGAAACACAGCTTTTGCTGTGAAAGTTTGAGAAGGTAGGTGAAGGATAATATTTGACTATATCAATATATGACTATAGCTTAGTCATTTTAAAAACTTTATATATTATAAAACTTTTATATCAAATCAAATCAAATCACCTTTATTTATATACCGCCTTTAACAATACAGAATTGTGACAAGGCGGCTGTACAGTATTAAATAGGAAATAGTACATCAACAACGCAAAGGGCAACAGTAAACACTCAATTTTCAGGTAAAGGTAGTTAATCAAATACAACAAAATAAAATACGATATTGTGTGAAGATAAAGTGAAGATAAAGTGTCCCCAACTAAGCAAGCCAGAGGCGACAGCGGCAAGGAACCAAAACTCCATCGGTGACAAATGGAGAAAAAACCTCAGTCGGGGGGCCAGTTCTCCTCTGGCCAGACACAGAGGACTCACCAGGTCCCGTGGTCCTGTGCCGACAGCCGTCTAGGTGACGAGGTCTTCACTGGGGATCTGTCTCTGGGGCTCATCTAGTTGATGTGGTCTCCGCTGACATTCAGGGCTGTAGAGGTCGTCTCTAGGTGCTGATCCACCGTCTGGGCTGGGTACGGACTGGATCCAGGGGACTGCAGTGACCATCTGATCTGGATACGGACTGGATCTGGTAGTTAAGGTGACCTCGGAATAAGAAAGAAACAGACTAATATTAGAGTAGATGCCATTCTTCTGACGATGCACTAAGTACATTGGGTGTTATGGGAAGTGTTCCCGGTTCCGGTTGACCTAATTAGTGCAGCCTAACAATCCTTTAACGGATTTGAATTATAGAAATGTTTTAATGTGTTATGTGTAAGCAAGGTTAAAGAGATGGGTCTTTAATCTAGATTTAAACTGACAGAGTGTGTCTGCATCCCGAACAGTGTTGGGTAGATTGTTCCAAAGTTTGGGTGCTAAATAAGAAAATGATCTGCCGCCCGTGGTTGATTTGGATATTCTAGGTATTATCAAATTGCCAGAGTTTCGAGAACGCAGCGGACGTGAGGGACTATAATGCGATAAGAGCTCGCTCAGGTACTGAGGAGCTAAACCATTCAGGGCTTTATAAGTAATTAGCAAGATTTTAAAATCTATACGATGTTTAATAGGGAGCCAGTGCAGTGTTGACAGAACCGGGCTAATATGATCATACTTTTTGGTTCTAGTAAGAACTCTAGCTGCTGCATTTTGAACCAGCTGGAGTTTGTTTATTAAGCGAGCAGAACAACCACCCAATAAAGCATTACAATAATCTAATCTTGAGGTCATAAACGCATGAATTAATGTTTCAGCATTTAACATTGAGAGCATAGATCGTAATTTAGACATATTTTTGAGATGGAAAAATGCAGTTTTGCAAATACTAGAGATGTGGTTTTCAAAGGAAAGATTGCCATCAAATAGCACACCTAGGTTCCTAACTGATGACGAAGAATTGACAGAGCAGCCATCAAGTATTAGACAGTGTTTTAGGTTATTACACGCTGAGGTTTTAGGTCCAATAATTAACACCTCTGTTTTTTCAGAATTTAGCAGTAAGAAATTACTTGTCATCCAATTTTTTAACTCAACTACACAATCAGTTAGTTTTTCAAATTGGTATGTTTCGCCGGGCCACGAAGAAATATAGAGCAGAGTATCATCAGCATAACAGTGAAAGCTAACACCATATTTCCTGATGATATCACCCAAGGGTAACATGTAAAGCGTAAAAAGTAATGGCCCTAGTACTGAGCCTTGCGGTACTCCATACTGCACTTGTGATCGATATGATACCTCTTCATTTACTGCCACGAATTGATAGCAGTCAGATAAGTACGATTTGAACCATGCCAATGCACTACCACTAATGCCAACATAATTTTCAAGTCTGTTCAAGAGAATGTTGTGGTCAACCGTTTCGAACGCAGCACTAAGATCCAATAGCACTAACATAGAGATACAACCACGATCGGATGATAAGAGCAGATCATTTGTAACTCTAATAAGAGCAGTCTCAGTACTATGGTACGGTCTAAAACCTGACTGGAAATCCTCACAGATATCATTTTTCTGTAGGAAGGAAGATAATTGTGAGGATACAGCCTTTTCTAATATCTTCGACAGAAATGGGAGATTCGAGATAGGTCTGTAATTAATTAATTTGTTGGGGTCAAGTTGTGTTTTTTTAATGAGAGGCTTAATAGCAGCCAGTTTGAAGGTTTTGGGGACATATCCTAATGACAGTGATGAATTAATAATATTTAGCAGAGGATCTATGAGATCTGGGAGCAAGTCTTTTAGTAGCCTAGATGGAATCGGGTCTAGCATACAAGTTGTTGGTTTAGATGCTTTAACAAGTTTATACAATTCATCCTGACCTATAGTAGAGAATGAGTGGAATTGTTCCCCAGGAGATCTATAGGACACTATCTGATGCGATACTGTAATTGACGGCTGCATGGTGACAATTTTGTCTCTAATAGTATCGATCATGGAAGTAAAGTAGTTCATAAAGTCATTACTGCTATGCTGATGGGCATAGTCAGTGCCTGTTGGTTCTTTATTTTTTGTTAACTTAGCCACTGTGTTGAATAAATACCTAGGGTTATGTTTGTTTTCTTCTAAAAGAGTCGAAAAGTAATCAGATCTTGCTGATTTTAACGCTTTTCTATACGATAGGGTACATTCACACCAAGCAGTATGAAAAACCTCAAATTTTGTTTTCCTCCAGCTGCGCTTCATTTTCCGGGTTGCTCTCTTTAGGGCGTGAGTGTGCTCGTTATACCACGGGGTCGGACTGTTTTCCTAAATCTTTCTTAGGCGCAGAGGAGCGACCGTATCTAGAGTCCTGGAAAAGAAAGAGTCAATAGTTTCTGTTACATCATCAAGTTTTTCTGAGCTATTGGACATGCTGAGGAATTCAGATAAGTCAGGAAGATTACTCAGAAAGCAATCTTTTGTAGAAGAAGTGGTGGTTCTACCATACGTGTAATAAGGAGTTGAATTTACAGTTTTATTTATCTGGAGTATACATGAGACTAGATAATGATCAGAGATATCATCACTTTGCTGCAGAATCTCAACGGCATCAATTCCATGTGACAGTATTAAGTCTAGAGAATGATTTCGACAATGAGTGGGACCTGACACGTGTTGTCTAACTCGTTAAAATGTCTGTAAATGCTGCTCCCAGTGCATCGATTTCATTATCAACATGGATGTTAAAGTCACCTACTATTAAGACCTTATCTGTAGCTAACACCAGCTCAGATATAAAATAAGCGAATTCTTTAAGAAAATCTGTATGGTGCCCTGGTGGCCTGTATACAGTAGCAAGTACAAACGTCATGGGGGATTTATCATTAACACTTGTTTCTCTGGATAATGTTACATGAAGCACCATTTCTTCAAACGAGTTATACTTGAAGCCCGCTCTCTGAGAAACACTGAAAATGCTGCTATTAATTGTAGAAACACCTCTCCCTTTACCTTTTAGACGTGGCTCATGTTTATAACAGTAATCATGAGGGGTAGACTCGTTTAAGATAATGTAATCATCTGGTTTTAGCCAGGTTTCTGTCAAACATGGCATATCTAGGTTATGATTAATGATCATATCATTTACAAAAAGCGCTTTTGTAGAGAGGGACCTGATATTCAAAAGGCCAAGTTTTATCATTTGTTTCTCTGTATTATGTACATTTTTTATTTGTTGAACGTTGATTAGATTGTTACTCTTAAATTGGTTTGGACGTCTTTTGTATTGTCTAGCTCGGGGAACAGACACAGTCTCTATAGCATGATATCTAGGTGAAAGAGTCTCTATGTGCTGAGAATTAACTGATTTTGGTGACGTGAGGCGGCTAGCAGACGGTCGGTTTAGCCAGTCTGTCTGCTTCCTGACCTGGGCCCCAGTTAGTCAAGTGCAAACTCTAAGACTATGTGCCATATTACTAGAGAGAAAAGCGGCACCACCCCTGGAGGGATGAAGAGCATCTCTTTTCAACAGGTCAGGTCTGCCCCAAAAACTTGTCCAATTGTCTATGAAACCTATGTTATTCTGCGGCCACCACTTAGACATCCAGCCATTTGCTATGTATCTCCTCACCACGATAGGCAGGGAGGGGACCAGAGCAAATTACAGTGTCTGACATCGTACTTGCAAGTTCACACACCTCTTTAACATTAGTTTTAGTGATCTCCGACTGGCGAAGTCGAACATCATTAGTGCCGACGTGAATAACGATCTTACTGAATTTACGTTTAGCATTAGCCAGCACTTTTAAATTTGCCAAGATGTCAGGCGCTCTGGCTCCCGGTAAACATTGGACTATGGTGGCTGGTGTCTCTATTTTCACGTTCCGTACAATAGAATCGCCAATAACTAGAGAACTTTGATCAGGTTTCTCAGTGGGTGTTTTGACCCGCGACTATGCCGTCTCACAGTCACCCAGTTGCCCTGCTGCAAAGACGAAGTTACCGGAACCGAACAATGTACGGGACTTCCTGAGCTAGTCCCATCCAAAGCCGCATCTGAGGCCCTCACATTCTTACTATCCTCGATTAAAGTTTGGATGCGTGTCTCTAGTTCTGAAATCTTCTCTGTCAGCCTAACTATTTCCCTGCATTTATCACATGTGAATCCCTCGCTGCCGACAGAGATTGATAAGCTATGCATATGACAGGTGATGCAGGTTACCAGGAAAGGAGCAGAGGCCATTACTCACCGTAGTTGTAGAATGATTTCAACTCACCACTGTTGTTTGATGAACTTGTGAAGAAAAACCAGGGGGAGAAAGCAACAACGGTTGTAGAGGCGGATAGAAAAAGTAAAAGTGAATGGCAAGCTAACCGGCTAACACACTGCAGGCACGCTGCACTCCGGTTGTAGAATAAAAACGAGCGATCAACGAGAGCGAGGGAAAAAAGGAAAGCGGTAGTAGACGGGAATAGAGATGTGAGTGGGAACACAAACGGCAGGCTAACCGGCAAACGGGATGCTGACGCACAGCACGGCGTTGCACTCTTGGTTATAGAATAAAAGTGAACGATCGGATTAGTTTGATGGATAATATCAGAAGTCTGGTGGGAAAAGCTATATTTTATCACTTTAAACAACAGAAAGTAATAGTAAAATAGAGATTTCTTGAGAAAAACGAAACTCCAGGGAGCTACAAACGCACACCACTCTGCAACCTATATATATATATGTACATGTGTAGCATTTCAATTAAAAGTTTAATGTTAATCATCAAATATATAATTCCTTATGTGTAATGCCATTAGGATGATTGATTTAAAATACATGTAACAGAAAATTAGCAGCAGATTTGATCTCTCCAATGATGTCAATGTGAAGTGCTTTATTTGGCACAGGAGACACAGAGGCAGATGTACGTCACTTTACTCTAAAACTAATCCACCTTCACGAAGCTAAAAAAGCAGAGGTGGCTCAAACTAAACTCAAAGTTTACCCAAGTACACTGTAAAAAACAATTTGTTGAATCAACTTAAAATAATTTGTAACCTGGCTGCGTTGAGTTCAGTCAACTCAAAAAAAGTTTATTCAACTTGAAATGTTAAATTGTACTAAGTGACACCTTAGATATTTGAGTTGAATCAACTTAAAAAAAATTGTAACCTGGCTGCCTTAAAATTTGAAGTTCAGTCGACTTAAAAAAAGTTTATTTAACTTGAAATGTTAAATTATACTAAGTGACACCTTAGATATTTGAGTTGAATCAACTTAAAATTTTAAGGCAGCTGGGTTACTTACCCATCTGTTAAGTTTAGCAAACACAAATATCTTACTTAGTACAACTTAACATTTCAAGTTGAATAAACTTATTTTAGTTGACTGAACTTAAAATTTTAAGGCAGCAGGGTAACAAATTATTTTAAGTTGACTCAACAAATTGTTTTTTATTTTTTACAGTGTAGAACTGAAACTTACCCACTGAAACCAGTCCTCTAGACACATACTGCAGAAACAATAAGAGTAGTGTATTAGTACTGTATGTGTTTCTGATCACTCTCTCAAGGTTGATTATATACAAGGCAACTTTTTGAGCAATGTTGCCTCCAGTGGGCAACCAGACAAGAGACAGGGCCCAGAGAAATTAGTTTTTAACATCGCTTGGCCACACTGCTTGGCTGGCAACATTGCTTGAAAAATCAATGTGTGTATCATCACCTTCAGATCATATCATCCAGTGGGTTCGTGGCTCGAAGCGTGCTACGTCCGTGCGAGTGTTGGTCGTGTACCCTGCGGTAGACACTGTGTTCCAGCGCTCTGTGCTGCTCCTGGCTGAAAGTCTGCAGAGCCGTGGTGGCGTAAGCGTCGTTATCGACATGTGGGAGAAAGGAAGTCTAGCAGAACAAGGGCCGCTCCGCTGGCTCAACACACAGGCCGACCTCGCCGAGAGAGTCCTCATCATCTTACCACCTCAACGCACACAAACTGGTAACAAAGTTTGTTTTTAGTTTCATGTCAGCACCAGTTCATTTGAGACAGCCTTAAGAATCGGTAGCATTGGGCCAGAATTTAGCCTTTTTCTTTTCTTTTTTTAAGAAATCTTATTTTTGCCGCCTCAGGTCTATTAATCTACTGCACAAGATATCTCCTAAACTATACTAAATGCTGATAGCACCTTTTGTTTTGTGCACAGAAATCTAAACACTTTTCTGAACTTTGAAAAAAAAATATTTTTGCAGATGACCTTAAATCAAAACTAGTTCCTAGCATGCCCGATGACACAGTTTCAGCTTCTGCCAGCAATCTTTTTGTCCTGGCCCTCAACCTAGTTACCAGTTCTGCCCATGATCCACATGCCCTGGACAAGTTCTGGGTCGTCAGCCTGAACCATGATGATAAGTGTGTGCAGACTGAACTCAGAGGCCGCAGGATGTTTGTTCTGCCGAGAGACTTAAAAAAGCTCCATCGACAGCTGTTGAGTGGAGCGGTCGAGAGCCCAAAGCTGGTGAGATGCTTCCGGTCCTTCAACTGCAAAAACAGCTCGGAGCAGCTGGAAATGAACACAGACTTCCCATCCTGCGCAAAGCCTGTCAACCTGGACAAAAATCCTTTGATCTCTTCATATTAAGTGACTTTGTGTTTATTTTTCATTACATTAGTCCTGTAAGATATGTAGCCAGACCTGCTCCTGAGGTGACTTCAACACACCTGCCTGTTATTTTCCAGTAAACCAGAACACCTTGATTAGCTGGTTCAGGAATGTTTGTTTTGGTATAGTAAGTAGCCCTTCAGGAGCAGAGCTGGCTACTCCGTCCTAAAAGATGTGGAAATATTTGAGTATGTAAACAAATCTTTTCAGCTATTTGCCATTTAGTTAGAGTTTTATTGATACAAATATATTGCACTGCTTTTTCTCACTTTATTGCTTCATGTTGTTTGTTTCTTTTTGGATATCTGTCATTTGCAGGGAACATCTAGTTTGTAAGTGTTCATTTGCTTAAAAACTTACATTAAATATATAAATAAAATGTAAGGATATGTCTTTAATAAACACATTAAAAGCCCACAATGTGACAGATGTTTCTAAAATTGTTCTTACATTTATTTTATATACATTTATTACATAATAAGCAAATGCTGTATCAATTAAAAATAAGATCTATATATCAGATGTGGTTGACCTCATGTGGTTGCTAAATTAAATCTATATTTCAGCTAGCAACCAATTACAGTGAAATGGGGGAAAATGTAAACAGTGATACAAAATATAGCAATCATTATGCAGATCAGCATCAGAATCATGAAATCTGCTTTTATTTGTATTCTGAGCTGGTTTATTTAGTTTGCATTGACCTCTGCCCGCAGTTCTTGTGTTGCATTTGTTTAGTGTGATGTGTGGACTCTGACCACTTCAACAAGTATATGATCTCCTGCACATACAGTATAATGATAGAATGCTTAATTGATCCATCTTTTCATGGTTTAATAAAAGGCAGCTCTTTATTTTTTGAGCTGTGCCTCACACTGGAATAGAGGACGCTAATGATGATCCATTTACTCATGTAAAACATCACATAACCTGCACAGCCACTGACAGACCAGGTGCCTCCCACTACAGGCTAAAGGTCAGACTGCTAACCTCAACGCTTCTGCCAGGAGCAAACACTGTTTCAATATATGTGTCACAAACGGACAGCTGAACTCAACCCGTTTCTTGCTCTCTTTGGGTTCTGGATTCACTTATATTTACAGATTCAACTTGCGCTTCTGAAGCGACTTTCTCAGGGTCAGTGCTGGAGAAAGTTACTTTTAAAAGTAACAGATTACAGCATCACTCCCTAAAAAAGTAGCTACACTCTTAAAAATAAAGGTGCTTTAAAAGGTTCTTCACAGCGACAAAGAACTGTTCAGTCAAAGGTTCTTTAAAGAACCATCTCTTTCTTACTTTTTTATAATCTGAAGAACCTTCATTGGCTACAAAGACCTTTTGTGAAACAGAAAGGTTCTTCAGAGGTTCTTTATGGAACCATTTAGACAAAAAAGGTTCTTCTATGGCACCGTGAAGCACCTTTATTTTTAGTGTAGTGTAATTGTGTTATTTAGTTACTTTTTATGGCAAGTTAAGTAATTATATTACTTCTACATTACTTTTTCTCATCTGGGTTGGGATTGCATGTTAGTTTTGTAATATTAAAAAGTTCTATTTCTTTTTTTTTTTTTTTTTTTTTTTTTGTTTAGTAGTATGGTTGAATTGGATCATCAAAGGTCAGCAGCAAAAACATACAGTAGCTTAATAAAATGCATGTTCACATTTAGTCTAGAACTACAGTACACATCATGTTTACACAGCGCACAATGCCTCTGCACTTACTCCTGATCTTTCACAGCACTGAGACAGCAGAGCTCTCAGTAAATAAATGAGAAAAAGTAACTGGCGTTACTTTATAGTGTTGGAGGTTTCATGGCTATATTTGCGCAGCCTGTTGGCCAATCTTCACTGATTGCACATTCCAGCAGCAAGAGCAGAGTGTGAAGGTTGACTATGCGCACCCAATGGTTTAAAAATTGAACCCTGAAGGTGTTGCTGTTTATCAGGAGAATAATGCATCAATACGCAAAGTGAGACTGGTGACAGAGTGGTTTGATGAACATGAAAGTGAAGATGAACATCTCCCATGGCCTCCACAGTCACCAGATCTGAATATTATTAAGGCACATTGGAGTGTTTTGGAGGAGCGAGTCAGGAAACGTTTTCCTACACCAGCATCATGTGGTGACCTGGCCACTGTTCTGCAAGAGGGATGGCTCGAAATCCTTCTGGCTACTTTGCAGGACTTGTATTTGTCATTCCCCAGACAAAATGATGCTGTATTGGCTGCAAAAGGATGCCCAACACCATACTAATTGTGGTCTAAAACTGTGCGTTTCAGTTTCATTGTCTAACCCCTGTACATTTATTAAATAATAAGCACATGTTGTATAAATAAAAAAATAAGATCTATATACCAAATGTGGTTGCTAATAATTATTAAATCAATAATTCAGCTAGCAGCAACACTGTTATTGCACCAAATACAATGAAATGGGGGGAAAATGTGAATATTTTAAAAAGTATTTTCTTGTAAATTAAAATCTAATTGCATAACTCACATTACACTGCTCAGGGTGCACATTTCATCAGTAGCAAAACAATGTAAAATAGTCGTTTGTATGAACCATATGTGAACTGACTTCCTTTTTGGTGCTGTATGTGCCAATGTGAACACATTCAGGAGAGTTTTTAACCATAATGGCAACGTTGTACTTGTCCATCTAACATGTGTTTAAATGAGTAATGTCGCCATCATCTCCAACACCTTCCTCTCTGATGGAACGAGCTGCCAACCTCCTGAGCTGCCGAAACCAACATAAATTTTAAGCAGCAGCTGAAGACACAGCTCTTCTTCAGGCACTTAACCACTCCAGCAGCCTTACAACTATGCACTTACTACATACACAGCTATCCTAATATTCTCTGAATCACTCCCCTGCTCTAACAGGTTTACCAATCTAGCCTTCTAATAAACCTGACACTGTATATTACTAATACTGTTAGCTCTAAATTGCTTATGTTCCTCTACTGTAAGTTGCTCTAAGTGTCTGCTAAATGCATAAATGTAAGCGACATTCTACCCGAAACGTACATTATCTGTCCTTGACTTGTTACAGGGAATGAAATCCAAAAAATGTCTAAAATTGACAAATGGTTGATTTCTGTGAGGTGTTCTTTAAAGGAAAATGTCATTCATTAAAAACCCTTAAAAAATTACAAATCCTGTCCTTGTCCTCAGCCAAACTGGACCTACAGCTTTCATATGCTGTTATTTACAAAAAAAAACGTTCACATCAATAACAAGTTTAAGTTGTTATCATTCACATCAATTGACTAAAAACATGAAATTATACATACATTCTACAAATAAATACTATTTTACAACTCTCCCCATGTTTTTGGTCAGTCCTGTCACGTTTACATAAACTCAACATAAAATGTGTGCAATACGCCTTTAAGGGTTTGATTCAGAGGAAGTGACATCATTTGACCGAGTTGAAGCTAACAGTGATCAAGGGTGAGCTCTGTCAAATAAAAGGAAAATGAAAATGTTTGAAATCCAAAACATGTCAGAAAAGGTTACAGAATGCAATGCAGACCCTGAGAGAAAGAAGAAATATCTTTAGAAAGAAAAGCAGAGATGGATGCAGAAAAAAAGGAAAGAAGGAAAAGTATTTACAAGTTGCAAATTTTGGAGAGAGCATCAGAAAAAAATTAGGCTTAAGAGAAAGGCCGCAGTTCCACAGCCTTCAAGGTCAGAAAAGGCTACCATCACATATTACAACAGGGTGATATCATGGTAATATCTACATTATTACCTAGGAAATGACATGTCATTTCCTAAGTAATAATGTAGATATTACCATAGTATTACCCTGTTGTCGTAATATGATGTGGTACCACAGTTACTTTACATTGTGCTAGTCAGTTAAATGTCTGTTGATTACATTCAAAAGAAATATGTTTTTATACTGAAATAAAATGAAATTAAAAAGATGTTTGGACTATATCAGTTGTCAGTTATATTCTAACGAATTAGGTCCTTATTGTATGTCCTTGGCTGAACTTTACTATAGTCTAATATTACATTAACATTAAAATTATAATAATAATTTAAAGGGGTGCTATTATGCTTTTTCACTTTTTGAACTTTAGTCAGTGTGTGGTGTGTATCTTTGGGCATAAAAAAGATCAACAAAGTCCACTCCAAAAGGAGATATTTTGTTTTTAAAAAATCCCTTTTCAAGAACTGCAACGAACAGCTCCTTTGGACTACAGGGTTTGTTTTCCGCATGCAATGATGTCACAACGCGGTCCATTACAATATCATTAAAATAAATCCCTTCCATGGAAATACGAATTGTTGGAGAGGGTAGGGACGAGGTGGGGGATTAGTGATGCAGCGCGGAGAACCGCTTCAACGAGCCGCAGCGTGGCGGGTATAAACACAAGCACTGACTAGAGTGGCCGCTTTAGAGCTGTAACGCGCCGTAGACGTGTGCAGTACAGGGGGTCGAAACACATGCAGAAGCCATGATCTACTCCGGTTGTGTGTCGGAGCCGTAACGCGCTGCAGACGTGTGCAGTGTGTGGTAAATGCATAAACTTGCACTAGACTAGGCTAGACTAATCAGTGACAATGTTCTTTAATAATGTTAGGCTGCTTTTATTCTTATGCTGGAGCTGGTTTCTGGCAATGAAACGAAGTATGTAAATAATTAAGTACATTAGTACGATTATATCATGTATTGGGGATCTCACAGGCTGATGATAGCACCCAACACTACTGTAGTGTATTATTTACTCACCCTTCATGCATCCTAGGTGTATATGACTTCCTTCTTTCAGAGGAATGCAATGCAAAGTTATATTAAACTTTATCCTGGCACTCCCAAGCTTTATTAAGCCCATTGTTAGAGGACGTTAGTAATTTAATAATGTAATAAATGTATAATCCTAAACATTATTACACTGTCACAATGTGACATTTTTTGAGAAAATTAGCACATTATGAACATGACATACAAGTTATTACATTATGTGCATTTATTACATTATGAAATGCAAATACACCAATGTTGCTCAGCCAATCAAATTCCAGGATCAGAACTGCTGTATAAAACTTTAAATAGCTACTTTAAAGATAAAGAACAACTTTTAATCACCATCTTTTATACACATATTACCTTTGTAAGAAAATTACAATTTACATCACCTGTTACAGGGCATGTTTTTTCCAGTTTAGAATGAAAAATAGAAAAAATGCTTTTCAAAAAATTGCCTGGACACTGTCTTTTGATATCCGAAACAAAATATTTGAGAGCCGACTGCTCAACCTTTACATTGTTACTGGCATCATACTGTCAGATGTCCAAAAAATATAAACAAAAGAGATTAAATCTGCATCAGAGAAATTGCTCATATCGTCTGGGATCACCAGACAAAGGCGGCCCGCTCACGCAGCATACGGACACCAAAACGCTGCCATTCTCGCTGGTGAATCCAGAGCTCTTGTGTGGTGTCCAAACACGCCAGCACAGCTCCACCCTTCCACGCTATCACACGAGGATCCATGTCCTGTGGGGGAACACTTTGTTATTTACCACAATGCAAGTCACATTACACGACTACAGTCAGTGAGAAGTTCAAGTCAGTGACTCCTGGGTAAGGTCGAGCCAAGACAATTACACAAGACGATTAGTAACTATTAGCTAGTAGGTCACAGTATGTACAGTATGTTGTGTAGTTCATCACTGATCCACTAAGAAACCATTAGACTTGCAATCAAACATTTTCAGTTCCTCCTATACATTAACTGAAAAAAAAGTTTCATTTTCTAGTACAGATGACCATTTTGCTCAATTCCTCAATATATCATCAGGAGCCACGGGTATTAATTATGTGTTTTTGCTAAATGTGCCCTTTTAATTCTCAAAAATGGCAGCCGCTGACTTTTTATCAATCACCACGGAGCGTGCTTTTAACTAAAAATTGCATTTACCGTATAGAACATTTACTGTTAAATGATACCTGTAAAGAACATTAAATCAGCTTAACTAAGACAAACACTGACCCAGACAAGGCTTAAGTCTAGTCACAGCCTAATTTGTATGTCTGGGCTGTTTTAACTGAAAGAAGCTGACTGAACTTAAAAGAGAAGTTCACTTCCATTACAAAAATGTACAGATAATGTACAAGGGGGTGACCCTTGTCATTCACAATGTTTATGTCTTTCTTTCTTCAGTCATAAAGAAATTAGGTTTCTTGAGGAAAACATTTCAGGAATGTGCTCCATATAGTGGGCTTCAACGGTGCCCGCAATTTGAACTTCCAAAACAACCTTTAAAAAAAAAAAAAAAAAAAAAAAAAAAGGTAAAACAGTAATGTAGGAAGATTTTCAACGTGGAGGAGAAAATTCAGATGGGAGTTTTTCGACATACCCTAACTGTGTTGAACCGGAATACACAGAGAACACACAGAACTAGAGATTCAACTATTTGAATATCTGGAATCTGAGGGTGCTCATGTTCTCCCTCAGCTTCAGAATCGTCCTATATCGCAGTTTGCCCTTTTTTGTTAAGGGGTGTTTGATCTTCTTTGCATGTTCACTTTGCAAAGACTGGGTCGGTACTTATGCAGCGATGTAGGAGGATTTTGAAATGATTTTTGAAGTTGAGGGAGAAAATACGATTGGAGTTTTTCGACATACCCTAACTGTCTCGAGCCAGAATACACAGAGTTCAGGGAGAGAAAGACAAGACGAGCGTTTGAGATTAAAAAGTATTTAAATTGTATTTTTTAAATGTTTTTAATGAAAATAACCGATCGTTTCACTAGATAAGACCCTTCTTCCTCGGCTGGGATCGTTTACAACTGCTTTTGTGATCGTTTGAAGCCGCATTTAAATTACATTTTGGAAGTTCAAAATCGGGGCACCATATCAGTCCATTATATGGAGAAAAATGCTGAAATGTTTTTCTCAAAAAACAATTTCTTTACGACTGAAGAAAGAAAGACATGAACATCTTAGATGACAATGTGTCTCTTCCTCACAGTCCTTTCTTAAGAATGCTATCACGACCATGAAAGCACTTCAATCACTGGTTACAAAGTCTTCAATAACTTCTTTTAAAACACACAGGAAACACACACTTCCTACACACCTTTGGCCGTGTGATGACATCAACGTTCTCCACCAGACAACGGAAAGATGGAGGCATCTTATTGAGGATGCGATGCTGCAGAAACTCTTGTGCTCCATGAAACAGCAGCCCACCTCCAACTACCAGAATACAGCTGTACATTTTACGCTTTGTTTCATCTGAAGCTGTGAAAATAGACCCATAAACACATGCTTTAAGGCTTTAGTAGCAAAATATGAAAATAAAATAATAAATTAAATAACATGGAGGGGAATCTCATGTCATACATTGTGAACATTGAACATTTTGTGTTGTAGAAAACAGACTGAAGAACCCAGATTCACATTTCATCAGCTTGACTGTAGGAGTCAGATTCTAATTCTGCTAGAACTGGATTCATCAACTCTGCTCCACCGTCCTGCAGAGTTTCACCCCAACTCTGATCAAACTCACCTGTCTGAAGCTTCTTAAGGTGTGTTTGATCACAGCTGTGGCTAAACTCTTTGTGCACATTATCGTACAATGTGGAGTGACTGTAATCTATCATCTTCAACACAATGTTTTCTTTCCTGTACAAATTCACTTCAATCTTTGAACAACATGGAAAACGACTTGTTTTCTATACTGTTCCTTGCTTAACCCTATGTTTAAACTTGTTCTCTTATCTTTTATGTCTGGATAGAAATGTATAATAGGAACAAAGTTAAAAGGAATAAATGTCTCAATTCTTAAATTTTACCAATATGCTCACTTTTACATGAACACTACTCAAGTAATGTCTATAGTATGACCCAAGTTAGAGGTGGCTGATATTATATTACATCATAATTTTTTAATAACATGCCAGTTTATAAGCTTTAATTGACCGTTCACAAACAGCTTGACTGACAGACTATCTGACCAATCAGAACGCTGAATCCGCTAATCTGTCCGACTAACAAATCAGACAGATGAGTAGATTCTTATAATAAACGGTTATAATAAAATACAATCTGATATCAGTTTCCTCTTTGCTCCGCAATGTATTTTTCATGGTGTGAGAACGATGTGTCGTGTGAGAGCGGCACTGTTTGTCGGACATAGCAACAGTAACTAAGGAGGGCAGGGTTCTGTGAACGGTCAATTAGGGGATCAGATTTACCCCTGGGTTTTTAAGAGATTCACCCAAGTGTTGGTAAATGTAAGTCAGTATTTACAGCAGGAGTCAATGCTGTGTAAGATGGCTTTATCCACGCCAAGTGCTTTTCCTTCAAACTGAGTCATGGCTGTCTTCCTGGACAACAGAGCTGACGATGTTTCTTCTGCATCTGCGCCACCGACGAGGCACTCGGCTTGAGCGTGGCCCAATTCCAAATCCTGGGTAAGATTTCCTTTCTCTGATGGGTCGCAAATGTTGGAATCCCCCTCAAACCCAGCAGACTTAGGCAATAATTTGCGGTCTGTTGTGGCTTTAGAAGACTGTGTGTGAGAGAGAAACACACTGAGATTACACACCCCCATTCCTCATTTGCAGACGAGTTTGTTTCTTAATGGGAACAGATTTGGAAAAATCTAGCACTACACAAATGGATGCTCTGCAGTTAATGAGTGCTGTCAGAATGAGAGTCCAAACAGTTGATAAAAACTTCACAATAATCTACACCACTACCAGAATACAGCTGTTAACATCTTGTAAAGCCAAAAGATGCATTTGCATAAGATTTACATAAGATGTTTTAACTTCTCGACAAAATTTAGTTTCGTTTTAAGTTTAGTTTCAGTTTTAGTTAAGTTTTTATTTTGTGAGCACATTTCCATTTCATTTTTATATAGTTTAGTTTCATTTTCAGTTTTAGTTTTACGAAAAAAAAAGCGCAAACCTACGACTTGATTTAACCACCAACTTAATATGCCTATTTTTGTGGTATTTTTGATGATTATGATTTTATTTCGGTTATTTTTCAGTAACTGTTGTTAGTTTCATTTCGTTTCGTTTTTCATTTATTTTGTTAGTTTAATTTTATTTCAGTTTATGAAAACGTTTTTTGACCAGTCGTTTTCGTGTTAGTTTTCGTTTACGAAAATAACCTTGATGGGAGATTATGGGGTGGAGCAAAATGTCAGCAAATTTTCATTCTGAGTTAACTATTCGTTTAACGATTCTGCATCTGATTAACAGTTTTGTCTTTCTACGGATTATTTTGACACTGTTAAATATGGTTGATGTTTGAATGTGTGTCATATGATGCCCTAATATTGTAAATTGCCTAATAAATACATTCCTTAGCTCTCTGGGGTGTAACAGAACAGGTTCATTTGAATCTATGCAAACGCTCAAGAACTGTAGAGAGCTGTACCTGGTCTTGTTTGCTTTGTGTGGTCAGGAGGAAGTGCTCATCATGTGGATCCTCTGCATCTCCTTGAGAGCGATGCAGCAGTGATGTCATCTTCTGCCCCACAATTCCAAAAGCAGCAGGATAGAATAACGTCATGGGAGCCTTTAAAACATAACAATGATTTAGACATGCGCTTAACCACCACTAATGGCACGCAAACTGGTCCGTCTCTACCTGGAGTTTCTCATCTCCTAAGCGTAACTGATACAGCAGCACTGGGGAATCAGGGAAACATGTGCGAAACTCGTGATCTTGCAGCCCAGAAATATCCTGCAGAAAAAGCAATAAGACATCAGATTACATAGCATAATATGCAAATATGCAAAGTTGATTTCAATTAAATACTGAACAAAAACACACACATAAATATTTATTCCTCTCAATTCAGAGTTTTTTCCCCCCTATTGCACTAACTGAACTAGTTTTAGGACTTTTTCTTTTGTGACTTGTAGGTATGTTTTGCAGTAGTATAAGCAACTTTTACATGTGACTGCATATTATTTTTAGCATGAAATACAACACTTTTAAGCCGTTTAAGGGCAGAGTGACACTCAGTCAATACTGACAAAAGCTGAATCATTTGTTTAGCTTTATGTGCTGTGAGGTCACCTGATCCAGATGGCAGAAGGACTCTTTGAGCTGCTGCAGTAAGACACAGTCCAGCTTTTTGCTGAGTTGACATTCTCTATAGGGAAATCCAGCCCTCTGCATGAGCCAGAAAAAACACCGTGTCACATCCGAGCCTCCGTATGCAAGACACAACCTGCACAAGACAAAAAAAACGTCCACTCAACAGAGACGGCACGAGATCTCAAAGTATTCTTGATTGGGTTTGCTGTGCTACGCATCAGTAAGACATCATGAGAGCATTACACACTCCACACAGACTAGATACTCAGTGGTGTGTTTTTTTTTTACATTTAAAACAATGAGTAACAGTTTTTCTATAACTGCTAAACTACCACCATAAGCTAAGGCAACCATCACTATTACTACTGCTTAAATACATTCACCAATCTGATCAACATGGTCTAACATTCATTTGTTTAATGTGTGCATCATCATTCTGCAGTGCTCTAGTGTGTTGAAGACAGTTTTCTTGAGGAGAAGTGTGCAGTTGTGGTTTGATGGGGTTTGCACAGGAAACATGGCTTGCATTGTCTTCAGAAAATGCAAAACCCTTTAACAAAGTACACAACTATGTTAGCGTACAATAAAGTGCTTCAGCTCTACAGTGTGTTTCTCTCACCTGGAGCTGCGGTGGGACACACCGTCCTCAACGCAGCACACGCTGGTCTTCTGGTCACCAACATCCACCACACATGCACTGCTCAGGCCGCTGCCAAAGGTCGCACACACAGACTCCTGATGCACAACAACAGCTACAAACAGAATCAGGAGATCAAGTTAGGCTTACAGCGGTAAGCTGTGTTACTGGTGTTCATTACTTGTGAACAGTTGGTTCAGTTGCAGATGCTACAATTCTAAACTGAAAGTATCTTCTCCATACAGCAGGAGCTGCAAGAGTTAGATTTTACTGTTAGCGTAAGGAGAGATGACTGACAAGACATTGGCAAAGGATTTGGTATCAAAGTGAAAAGCAAAAGTGTCTATTTGGCAATATTTCTACTGTATGTTTAATATAAGTGAGTTAGTTTTTGTGTTTTTATTGAAAATAATAAACCACAAACTAAGCATTTGTTTTTAAAGTAACAGGAAATCCAAATGTCTTCTATTAATTTGTGTTGCATCACAGTTGTATACAGAAACCCACATACAGTCATGGCCAAAAATATCAGCACCGTTGCAATTCTTTCAGAAAATGCAACTTCTCTTAGAAAACTGTTCCAACTGCAAATGTTTTGGTATTCACATGCTTATTGTTTTTGTTTGCACTGCAACAACACAAAAAACAGAGAACAAAAGTCAAACTTGATCAAATTTCACACAGAACTCAAAAACTCAAAATGGACTGGACAAAATTATTGGCACCATGTCAAAATTGTAAGAAATAACTGCTTTTCAAGCATGTGATGCTCCTGTAATTTGTATTTAGACACATCTGTGGCAAGTAACAGGTGTGGGCAATATAGTAATCACACTTGCAACAAGTTAAAATGGAGAAAAATTGACTCAACCTTTGTGTTGTGTCACACTGAGCATAGAGGAAAGAAAGAAGTGTAAAGAGTTGTCTGTGGGTTTGAGAGAAAAAAAATGTGGAAAAACATGGACAATCTCAAGGCTACAAGTCCATCTCCAGAGATCTTAATGTTCCTGTGTCCACTGTGTGTAATATCATCAAGAGGTTTACAGCCCATGGCACTGTAGCTAACCTCCCTGGACATGGACATCATGGCACTGTTTACAGAAAAAGAAATGAGTCCCTCAAAAAAAAGAACACAGTCCCTACAGTCAAACATGGTGGAGGTTCAAAGATGTTGACTGTGTGAACGGTATCATGAAATCTGATGATAACCAATAAATTCTGGGGCGCAATGTAGTGGCCAGTCAGAAGGCTACGTCTCCACCAGAGGTCATGGGTCTTCCAGCAGGACAATGACCTGAAACACACTTCAAAAAGCACTCAGAAGTGGTTACAAACAAAGTGCTGGAGAGTTCGGAAATGGCCAGCAATGAGTCCAGATCTGAATCCCATAGAGCGCCTGTGGAGAGATCTCAAAACAGCAGTTGGGAGAAGGCATCCTTTAAATCTGAATGACCTGGAGCAGTTTGCAAAAGAGGAGTGGTCCAAAATTCCAGTAGAGAGGTGTAAGAAACCCATTCATGGTTACAGAATGGTTATTTTTTCCAAAGGAGGTGCTACTAAATAATAAGTTAAGGGTGCATTTTTAGGTTCTGTATGGAATTTTCTGAGAGAAGGGCTGCATTTTCTGACAGAATTGCAAGGGTGCTGATATTTTTGGCCATGACTGTATGACACAGGAAAAAATATATATAAGTTGTAGGAACTAATGTCACCCATCTTATTTTTGTTAATTAAAGTTCTATGTTTAATATATGTGAGTTTGTCATCATACAATTTTATTGTTGTTGTGTTTTTCATTGAATCAAAAATCAAAGTACGCTCTACAGATCCTGAGCTTCCCAAACCACAATATCAATAATATGCAGTTTAATCTGAAACTAGTTTAATAATTGATGGGGGAAAAATCCTCAACATGGCATCCTAAAAAAGAATGAGTAAAAGTGAATGAGCTTTAAACTGACTTTAGCTGATTCTCATTTAATTTAGCCAGAATGCTTTCTGATGTTTAGTCCAGATTCCTACCTTTGAGAAGCACTTAACTAGTCAACAGGGATCATACAATTGGGGGCGAGATGATATTTACAGTTGACATTTCTGCAATTGATGTTGTATTTCTGCAATTTAACAATTTCTGAATGCAATAGAACAGTACACGGTAAATTCCATCGCCAATGGTCAGGAATATGAGGTATATTCCTGACTATTGGTGATGGAATTTACCGTGTACTGTTCTATTGCATTCAGAAATTGTTAAATTGCAGAAATACAACATGACCACCTGTCTCGCTAGCAGGTGCAAATGGTTTTATTGATATACCTGAGAAGCCCATTTTAATCAGCAGCATATTGACCACTTCCTTCACGTGCTGCCTGTTATAGATGTCTGGGATCAGAAGGATGCATCTGTAATACTGGAAAAAAAAAAAAAACCTAAATGTCCTCAAATCAATTCCATTCCACGTACCAGTGAAATTAAACCAGATGAGTGAGCTGAAGCCACAGAAGCAGCCTGTTTTTCATGTACCTTCAGATCCTTCAGTGGGATTTCTAGAAGTTTCTGTATAGCGTAAGACCAGATGGTTTCCAGGTCCACCAGAGCAGCGGTGAGAGAGCCGCCTGGCCCGCTGTGGATGTTCAGATGTCCCCTGCAGATGGGCCAGTGGATACTATAGCAGTCTGTAGGGTTCACATACAACGCCTGATCACCAGAGACAGAGAGAGGTTACAATCTCTTTATGAACTCTAGCTTGAAAGTTTTGGTTTTGAGGACTAATAATAGAGGGACCGAAATCTCTCAGCTTTCGTTATAAACATCCTTAACTGTGTATCAAAAATGAATGAAAATCTTATGGGTTTGGAACAGCATGAAAGTAAATGTTCATTTTTCAGAATTTCCATTTTTGACTTTTTAAAATTATGATTTTTTTTTACTTTTCAATAAAATTGTGGCGTGTGTACGCCTATTAAAAAAAAAGTGATTTTTAAATAATATACCATTCCCCAAACATTAGTTTTCTAATATTTTATTTATTTATTTATTTTTAGGCAGCAGTAACTGAAGTGCATAATTTGGTCAAAAATTATTTTGTCATATATTATTTTAAGTATTCCTACATTTAACTGTGATATGATAAACATTTCAAGAAAGCATTCAATGTTGCTGCTGCTGAAACGTCCAAACAAAAAGAATAAAGATGCCAAATCTGGTACCAAATGAAGTAGTTTTAAAGGTGCTTATTTGTTTTCATTTTACAGTTGTATGATTTAATTCATCATCAGCCTTTCATTAATTCACAAACCCCTGTTAAGGTAATCCTTGGTTAAAGGGATAGTTTGAAGGATAAATTGTAGAAATTAGTTCCAACACAAAAACAAACATTTGTAAGAAAGCAAGAGTTTTGATTATTTTTCTTGTCTCACCTCTTCTCCTACCAGATATTCAGGCTGCTGTGATGTATTCGTCCAGTTCACTTTAGAGTTTGGGTCTAGAACAGCAGGACGAATCTGTCTGTTGTATAATCTGGCCTGTAAACACACACTCAGAATTCACATACATTGACAGCAGGACCTCACAATATTGATTTATCTTCATTGTGACAAACCTGCTCTGCAGACACTGGGGTTCTTCTCACACCATTGGACATTTTCTTGGACCAGATTACCTGGTCGACCATTTTTAGCCCATTCTGTCTCTGTTCATTACTGTCTGCCGACTACAGCATCCAGGAACAATGGAACAAAGTGAACGAAATATAAAATTCAATCAATCACTGATGTAATTCATTAGTTGCATTATTATTAACTTTCAACATCGTAATAGCATCATATTATGCAGACGCAGTAAAGCTACTTGCATTTAGTCCTTCCCGTAACAGGCACTGGTCCTCGTAGCGGGGCTGTCCGGGCTGTCTGTGTCTGCGGGCGATGACATGAGGAACGGTTATGGGTAGGGTGTCCGTAGCCCGACCTATCCGCAGAGTTTTTGATCCAGGATGAATCACAACAATGAAGTTGGCTTGAATTTGCTGAAAGTGACAATCAGCATACTCCTTGTTAACATTACATGTGTGTCTGTTTTATTGAATTATCAAGTGCTTCTGACTGCATTCCAATTATTAATTTTAATAATAAGAGCTCACAAGTTACTAGTAAGGTAAAGTGGATAAGGATAATCTGGGAAATGTTCCAGTAGCAAGACTCAGAGCTTTCAATAAAAACAGTGGGCGTTTTAACCAAACCCAAATTGTTATGTTTTTACTAACATTCTTACAAACATTAAATCAATAGTTACTAGTAAAATCGAAATAATTATTATTTCATTTTTATTATTAAAAAACAAACAAAAAAAGATAGTACATAGCTTTGCTGTTACTATAAGAGGTGCAAGCGAAAGTGTTGGAATCATAGAATGTTTTTTGTTTCTTTTTTCTAACTTAATATTTCTGATCTGACTGTGAATACTGTTAGTCACCTCCTGTATGGGCTCTGGTACAGCGGCGGGCACTATGGGTCTCTTCACTCCGCGTTGCTCTTTCTCTCTGTCCTTCTCTCTGTCTCTTCCGTTCTCCGCATCTCTGTCTGTTTGTGTCATGATGCTGATGTTGAACTATATGAACTAAATTAACAGAACGTTTATCAAAACATCGCTTGATGCATAAGACTGTGTAAGCAAACTACTTCTGTTGGTCTAGTGGCTGTTGGCAGACAAGCTGTAGGCGCAGTCCCGCCACCTACTGGGCTGGAGAGTGGGACGTGCTTCGTCTGTGTACTGGAAGTTGACTCTTTATGAATAATATTACCGCCACCCACTGGACGTATCATGTGCTGCGTTATTGATGTACTTGAGTCTGAGTGTTCTCAGTCTTGTTTAAAGTGAAAACTGAAACTTACAGGTGTCACAACCAAATTTTGAGAGCGAGGTAACTTAATATGAACACCAAGGCACGGTCTACAACTACAGTCGAGTCTTTGACCATCCCCAAACATTAGTGTGTTTTTAAATCACATTAACAATGAAATGAAAATCCTATTGAGGTTCTGAACCATCACTTATATTGCTATTAAAATGAGCAGAAAATGTACCCCCCAGGCCATCCAAGATGTAAATGAGTTTGTTTCTTCATTGAAACAGATTTGGAGAAAGTTTGCATTTTGTAAACAGTGCATATATATATTTTTTTCCTGATTCAGACATTTAAACATTTTAACTGGAGGAAGCAATATTATGGATAATAGTCTTGTGTTTTAGCTAGAAGCAAAGTCAAAAACATCTTAATGATGGATGTGTTCATTACAAACCCACAGTTTGTAAGTTTTCTCAAGTTAAGCTTTCAGCTTTTTAAAAGATGTTGGCTGATGTTCAATTTCTTGATAGGTTTGTTTCTTACAAACACGCAGCTGTTCACTTCATAAGACATTAATTGATGGGACTGTAGTCGTGTGGATTATTGTGATGTTTTTATCAGATGTTTGGACTAGAGTTGGATGTGCTTGGTGTGAAAAAACTTGAAAGGACCGCAGAGTCACACCTTCGGGATGAACTGAAACGTCCCACAGAAACACTCCAAGACTTGTGGAAAGCCTTTCCAGAAGAGTGGAAGCTAGTATACAATAGTAGGGACCAACTCCATATTAAGGTCCATGTATTTACAATGCAACATCATTTAAGTCCTTGTTGGTGTAATAGTCAGGTCTCTTAATACTTTTGTTCATATAGTCTATTCCTTTAATATTAATTCAGTTAATTAGTATTTAGTATTATTTAGTAACCTGATAAGTACTGACAGGATTTACTGTGTGGTCTGTAATTAATGTTATTCCTGACTAAAAAATCTTAAAAATCTAATCTGAAAAACTGCGCTCACAAAAAGCACTATAAAAATAACTACAGAAATTTTGATATTGACATTTTTGCAGATTTTCATGACTGTAGAAACCATGAGTCTAGACAGAACACAAAGGATTATCATTATAACTTACTTTATTGATGCAAAGTGTACATAAAACATTAACTACAACATATCTTTTGGAAAATATTACTTAAAAAAAAAAAAGTGAGAGAGATGTTTTGTAACGTGTAATGTATGTGTGTGTGTTTGCTTTTCTGTGATGGTGGCTGGGGTTTGGCTGCCATGATCAGTCGCTCTGGCCCCTCAGACAAGGAATTCCCAGAGTAACGTCAAGAAACTGCGTGACAGCAGCGGCAGCCTTAAGTAGAGGAGTGTGACGCACTGTGTGCGCGTCTGCAATGGAGCCCTATCTGAGCAGTATGCAGACTAAAACCAGTGTTTCACACCCCTGTGCGCCTGCATCGTTGTGCAGGCGTTTACCTGCAAAAGACAGACAAATGGTTATTCTTATTCTGTAAGTTTTTGCTATACAGGTTCTTCACTCTTACTAACCTTCCTCATCCTCCTCCGCCCATAGGAGGAGGGGTGGGACCCGCACCGTGGTTTATTCTACCCATCCGTCTGCGCCCAGGGAATCCAGGAGGACTGCAAGAGCATCACAGTGTAAACACAGAGAACCTGATTACATCATGATGAAACACACAGCTGTTATGCCGATGTAGGGTTGAGGACGTACCCTCTGCCATCACTGAAGCGAGATGATGCACTGTTTTGTCCATCTTTGGACAGATCTGGCTGAACAAGAGTCTGGAAGCTGTAGAGACATTATACAGATCATAAGTTCAGGAAGGTCAATCATCACTGGTTCTAGTGCTCCTAGAGACAAGAGCAAACACTGTGGCAAGATGACAGAATGGTCACTTCTTGTAAATCCATACTTTAAGGCCTTGCAAACTTATATGTTTGGATTTTTGTGATATATTTAAGCAATGACGTGCAGGCTTGCGTTTGTTCTGAATATTTCATTGCCAGCTACTGGTGTAATGATGTAACTTGCATATATTCATTTATTTATTAAAGCAATAGTTCACTCAAATACTAAAATTTGCTAAAAATTTGCCCATGAATTCTCATCTATATCTTGGATGGCCTGAGTGTAAGTGCACAGCAAATTTTCAAGTTAGGCAAACTATTCTTTTAAAGGAGAAGTCCACTTCCAAAACAAAGAATCACATACAATGTACTCACCCCCTTGTCATCGAAGATATTCATGTCTTTCTTTCTTCAGTTGTGAAGAAATTATGTATTTTTAGGAAAACATTTCAGCATTTTTCTCCATATAACTGACCTAGTCGAGGAAGAAGGGTCTTATCTAGCGAAACGATCGGTTATTTTAATAAAAATAATACAATTTATATACTTTTTAATGTCAAACGCTCGTCTTGTCTTACCCTGCCTGAACTCTGTTTTTGTTTTCATGACAGTTAGTGTATGTCGAAAAACTCCCATCTCATGTTCTCCCTCAACTTCAAAATCGCCCTATATCGCTGTTTTACCTTTTTTGTTAAGGGTGTTTGATCTTCTTTGCATGTTCACTTTGCAAAGACTGTGTCGGTACTTCTGCAGTGATGTAGGATGATTTTGAAAAGATTTTTGAAGTTGAGGGAGAAAATACGAGTTTTTCGACATACTCTAACTGTCTTGAACCAGAATAAAACAGAGTTCAGGCAAAGTTAGAAAAGACGAGCGTTTGACATTAAAAAGTAAAAATTGTATATTTTTAAATGAAAATAACCGATCATTTTGATACATAAGACCCTTCTTCCTCAGCTGGGATCGTTTACAGCCGCATTTGGGATCGCTTGAAGCCGCATTTAAACTGCATTTTGGAAGTTCAAAATGCACCATATCAGTTCATTATATGGAGAAAAATGCTGAAACGTTTTCCTCAAAAAACATAATTTCTTTACGACTGAAGAAAGAAAGACATGAACATCTTGGATAAAAAGGGGCTGAGTACATTATCTGTGAATCTTTGTTTTGGAACTTCTCCTTTAATACCATACCAGCTTCAACAGCTGTATTTACAGCAAAAATCATACTGTAATAACAATAAAATAAAAAGCAGTCAAATTTTAATAACACATTATAAACTACAAATTATACAATTATATATATTTTTTCACAGTAAAAATATATCCTTATTAGTTCCTTATTCACCCTTAATTCTTAATAAAATGTTTTCCTATTAACATTAAAAGCAGGAGAGCCCAGTAAAATATGCTTAACAGTCAAGGTTATTTCACAGAAAATCACACACTGGTGACTCTTCACCCTTCAATGTGTGTAGGTCTTTACTGAACAATACAACCTCTTACAACATGAAAAGAGAGAAAAAATTTTTTACAACAGGGTTGACTAATCGTTGACCATTTTTTATTAACATATTCACCTTCTACTAACTGATCCTTTTTTTTTTTTTTTTTTTTTTACAATTTATTATCAGTATTGTTATAAATCTATACAAGTTCAGTATCAGTATCATCACTAGCCTGCAGAAAGATTCTAAAACAGAGTGTAGAATCCCCACTACTAACACACAGACTGGACTAACAATGATCTTAAATGTTATCTAGTAAGCAAAGGTTTTGTCAAAATTGCAGAAATGACTTGTAAGACTCTTGGAAGCATAAATAATAATAATGTATTATTATAACTACAGACTAGCCAGTAATGTTTTGAACCACTGTTTCCTAGCAAAAGTGTTTTTATGAATTTAGCTACATTTTAGTGGAACAATTTCTAGCTCATTGGAATTATTCTTTTTGCAAAGAACTAAAAAAGTCTAATAAAAACTTGACGTAATGAAAAATAATATTTTCAACATATACTACAACAAAGAAATTACTAACAACGAAATTAGTATTGTCATTCATTTGTGGTGAGTCCAGTAAAAATGTTGGCAATGCAAATAAAAATGGAAACTACTTTCCCAACTGGTCATAGAAAACAAACAAACAAACAAACTGAACTTACAACAAGCCAATAAACTCGACCACACCCCAGAAGAGGTCACTCAGGAAAGACAGTCTCCATGGCGACCGGGTCCTGCTGTCCAAAACCTGACCTGAAAAGAGAGAAATATATTTATATATATATGTATATAGACACATACAAATAAAACACCAGTTAAGCCTAAAAAATAACTAACCTATAATGTACGAATAATACCTAACGTAATATGTCCACTAAGTCTTTTAAATTACGGATCCTACTCTGTCAAAAGTGTCATTATGAATATTTAATACATGACGTTCGTAAAGGTTGTATTCTATTTACACTTAAAATTTGTACTTTACGTACATAGTAACTTGTTTATTTTGTATATGTAAAGTTTTTGTTATTTTGCACATTGTCTGTCTTGTATAATTGTATATTGTTTTTTTTTTATTGTCTGTTATCGTGTCTGGTCCCGTCACTGTCATGCACTGTGGAGTTTCTGTCACTACAACAAATTCCTAGTATGTGTAAACATACATGGCAATAAAGCTCATTCTGATTCTGATTCTGATTCTGATTGATGCAGGTCAGCAAATGCTGACTCATGAATATGTAAGCTGGCGACCCAGAAAGATTATGAGAACGTCAGCGTCATTTAATGAATATTCAGGAGTTGCGTATTCACCATAATAGCTTCCGTAACATTTCTACCCGGATATTATTATTGTAACATTAACAAAACCAAATATTGGTTAGACCGGAGCGTATCGATAACTCATAATAAATAAATAAGGTGGCATATCAAAAATGTATGTTAGGCAAAACGACAGAAAAATCTAATAATGGATGTATTTGCTCTCGGCTGGCGTAAAACTAACACAAAGACGCTAAATTACATATTTAGTCACGTACGATAGTTTACTATATATAATAAGAACTGTACAGGTTTGTCAGCAAAAATAACACTATTCGTCTCAACAAAACAAGAGTTGTTTTTAGCACTCACCATTTGATACATAAACCATCGTCACTGTTGTTTAACCGGAAACTAGGCTTCCTTTCCGGTACTGCGCAATAGCGTCAATGTTCGGTTGTGACGTTTGTTTACAGTTAAGGAATGGCCATTTGAACTTATTCAAAGAAAAGAGCTTGCTAATCCATTTCGTAAAAGAATGTTGATTAGGTATTGCCAGTTTGATTTGATTGTATAGGCAAACGAGATTTTCTTTTTAAAATGTAAGTGTACAGACTGATTGATACACACACACACACACACACGAACACACTGTTCATGTCTGTTCTTTCTAAAAAAAAAAAAAAATAAAAAAAAAAAATTTAAAAATGTTAAAGCTTGTCATTTCATTAAGGTTTACAGTGCAGAAGAAATGCAAGACACAGTTCTAGATCAAGGGACTGCAGAGTGAACCCTGAGCACCTGAAATTAGCCTGCATGAAAATCAAAAAATGCATGAAGTTTTGTGTGAGGGTTATGTTTAGGGGCATTAGTCTGCCCTCAGTTGTTTAGGGTGGTGAGACATCTGTAGAAGAGATATCTGCACCTGTTAAAGGACATGAAACTGAAAAGAAAAAAACAGACAGAAAAGAAAACGGTTAGACCACAACTCTGAGACATTTCCCTGCTCACTTAAGCGATCATAAGCAGTTTTGGTTCTAAAAAAAAAGGAACTAATAATGTGATGCAGTAGTTTACCAATGTAATTATTATAGCTTTATATATATATATATATATAGAGAGAGAGAGAGATGGATAGATAGATAGATATATAGATATATAAACATATTTTTGAAATGCATAAATTGGCAGTGGTTTCTGGCATAATGGTTTTCATACTGTACAAACTATTTTAAACCCTTTTACCCTAAACATAACCCTCACACAAAACTTCATGCATTGTTTGATTTTCAAAACACCACTACTGGTATTACTATTTCCTAAAATGTTCCAGGACACACACACATACCGACCAGCCACAACATTATTGTCTAGGATATGTCTAGGCTTTCCTCATGCATCGAGGCATGGACTTCACAAGACCTCTGAACGTGTGGTAAACATGAACACATTAGCAGCAGATCCTTTAAATCCTGCAAGGTGCAAAGTGGGGCCTCTGTGAATCGGAAATGTTGGTCACCACATCCCATAGTCATAGTTGCTCAGTCAGATTGAGAGCTAAGGAAATGAAATGAAAGCAACACCTTGAACTCTGTCATGTTCCTCAAACTATTACTGAACAATTTTTTCAGTGTGTCATGGTGCATTATCCTGGTTAAAGAGGGTCAGGGTAAACCACTGCCATGAAGTGTTGTACATGGTCTGCAGTAATCTGCAGGTGATGCGTTTCAATGTAACATCCACATAACGTCAGGACCCAAGGTTTCTCGGCAGAACATTGCTCAGATCATAATACTAATTAATACTGCCACTTTTGGTAGGTACTAACCACAGGTACTAACTTACTATTTGGCTATTTGGCCTTTGTCAAAGTCACTCACATCTGTGCGCTTCTGTGACTGTTTATTTGTTGCCAAATAAATCCCAACTCTTCACTGGTGCCTTCTGTAACAATACAATAGATGTAAAAAAACAAGTTCCTAGCCTGTGTCAGTAACTGACGCTGCATACTGGCACCTGGTGGTCAGGTTTGGTACAGTAGGTTACATTTACATTACATTTGGCACACATGTTTTTTTCAAAGCAACTTACAATGTGGACAATAGAAGCAATCAAACCAACAAAAGAGCAACAATATGCAAGTGCCGTGACCAGTCCTGGGTAGTCTAATGCAGTACATACAGCAGGGATTTTCTTTTCTTTTTTATAATAAGTAAAAATAATACAAGTAGATAGAATAGAAAAAGAATCTAGAATGCTAGTGATAGAGGGTCATTTTTTTTTTTGTTTTTTTTTTAGGAAAGACACTTTATTAATTACAGTACTTTCTGACATTTCTTTATTAAGATTTGTAAAACCTTCTTGGTTGTCATCATTTATTATTGCATATTTAAATTAAAGGATTTATAATCATGTATTCAGATTTAGATTTTTTATATTGAGATTTAAAAATATATATTTAAATTTATCAAATAATATACTTGCATTTAGGGTGGAAGGCTGGGTAGCTCTTCGCAACAAAAGGGTCCGTGGTTTGAGTCCTGGCTGACTCAAGAGGCCTTTCTGTGTGGAGTTTGTATGTTCTCCTCACGTTGGTGTGAGTTTTCCTCACAATCCAAAGACATGCATGATAAGTGAACTGGAGACAGTAAATTGCCTGTAGTGTGTACATGTCTGTGTGATAGATTGGGAGTTTCCCTGCCTTTGGCCCAAGACACTGGGACCAGCGTCCCCAATACCCTGCACTGGACAAGCAGTTTGGAGAATGGATGGATATTTAATTTATACAATAACATGTATAATTTATAACTACATATTTTGATTTATACTATTCTGATTCATACCTATACGTTTAAATTGCTGATTTTATATTCTATGTCTAGGGTCATATTTTGTAAAATTTTTGTTGTAAACTGCATCTTTTGTAACAGATGCTGTTTATTTGGTTTGGTATTGCCCACTTGATTTAATTTTCAACCGTATTGATGTTTGGACTTCTGTATGTGATCAACCATATCTTATTAGCTAAATATATTCATTGCTTATATGGCCCACCTTATTATTACCAATGCTGTATTTGTTTTGAACATATCATGGCTCATAATGAACCATTACTAAAGTTGGTCGAATTTAATGTCTCCTTTGTCTAAATTAGACACTGGAAGGGTAGAAGGGCTACTTCAAAAAGCTGATTCCTGACATGTGTTTCTGTGTTGTGGGAGTATCAAAGCTGAGAGAATTAATCAGTCCATCATCTAAAGATGCTGCTAATACGCAAGTCTCCATTTAATCAGCTAAATGCACAGACTCTCACAAAGCTTAACATATGGTGGAAGAAAAGTCAAGAATATTATCTCAAACATGATTACAGGGAGTTTTAATTGGATTCTCTGGATTTGAATGCAACATACAACCAATTTAAATAATGCAGAGCTTTTTGTTGATCAAAATAGACATAACAGACCAACACAATCATGCCAGTAATGAACAAGACAACTTCAGTCCTAGTGAAAATTCAGGGGAAAAAATATTTTTTTATCAATCAGAAGGGGTAATTGCGAGTTGTATATGTGATAAATCTGGTTATGATGGTGAGACCTTGTTGCTCCTGCTGACAGATGATACCATGGTCTCCTCCTCTGATTCTACCGGTTCAGCGGCCCACGGGTTTCTGCCACAGAGTAGGAATGGCACAGCATGCTCTCTGAACTGATAGAGAGAGAGAGTTTTGGGTCATATCAATCAATCATTGTTCATATTTTAAATTTTTTAGAGATAATGGTTTATTGCAATGCTGCAGTCTGTATGGTTTGCCTCTTTGTCGCCATCTCTGTTTGAAATCTGCAATTGCAGTTATTTGCGGAATTATCTTCTTCACATGGGTTGTGCATCAGCATGGCTCCTCAGCGCCAATTATTCTAACGTTTTGAGTTTATATGTGGTTGTCAGTTACCACAGTGGTGTGGATACTGTACTCTTAGAAGTATGACTTGCAATCAATTATTTTTTACCGGATATTGTCATCTGAACAAGTAAGTAACATGTCTGCCACTTTTGTTCTGACCAACTGAGGAAAAAAAACATTACAATAAATCGCACTACCAGTGGTGATTAAATCTAACGCTAGCATCACATCAAAGCTCATATCACATCAAACCATGCAAATTATAATTATTGTTATACTTTATCAAATTGTTAATGTTAACAACAGCATTGCATGACTACATGTATATAGATTTAAACTTCTGTACAGTCTAATCCCTAAGTGTCATACCATTTGCATTTCATATATAAAAAAAATAGTTTTTAACCCAAAAAGCAAATTAATGTTCCTTAGAACTGCTTCTCTTAAAAATACAAACCACACTCATAAAAATGATTCTTCAACACTGTTCAGATTATTTTAAAAAATCCTTTTCATTTAAAACCATTGTGTTAGGTTTCCCATTTATACAATTGCATTGTGTCAAACTGACTTGAAACAGTTGCGTTTTGGTACAACTCAATATTTTCATTTTGAAAGAACGTTTCAATTAAATAGGCCAAAAATACCATTTGATGCTTGTTCAATTTACTTAAGTAAATTAAGTTAATCCAACACAATTTTTTCAACCACTTTACTTAATTAATTTGAGTTGAGAGTACATAAATTATTTGACTTGTGTAACTAGGAAGTGGATTTCCCCTTCCCATCATGCTTTGCATGCTTTGTACAAAGAGAGTAAATGCTGAAATAAAATGTTATTTTATGCATTTTTTAATGAAGATGATACAATAGGAAGACTTGTTAATGTTTAATGTTCTTTAATGTTTGTATTTAAAACAGTTTCTGGAGAGTTAATGTTTTTGGGGGTTACCATTGTGGTGAAGTGTAGAGCATGAGCTTGGGTTGAGGACCTGCTAAAAGGAGTTAAAATTGTTTTAATAATAAAATAAACAACTACTTTGGGCATGCCATGGAAAGCCATCTTATGGCTAATACCTAACAAGTTGTTAATGCTTTAAGTTAAGTACATCAAATGTATATTTTTTTGAATGTAGAAGGATTTGTTTTCCAGTTAAATGTTTTAGTTTGAGCATAAAATAATCACTTCATAAATGTATCAATTTCATTAGGGGCCAAGCACCAGAGGTGCGGTGGTACCTATTGTATCCGTTGGCGTTATTAGGGGCCAAGCACCAGAGGTGCGATGGCACCTATTGTATCCGTTGCCGTTCTTATTATTAGGGGCCAAGCACCGAAGGTGCGATGGCACCTATTGTATCCGTTGGCGTTATTATTATTCTCCTTCTTCTTCCTCTTCCGCCGCAAGTCTATGGCAGCCCATAGAACCGCTTGCGGGAAAGTTGTATAATTTTGCACACTGATAGAGGACAGTCCCAAAATTAACCATAGCAAGTTTGGAGTCTCTAACTCAAACTCTCTAGCGCCACCACTTGTCCAAACTTTCAAAAGATTTATGCTAATAACGTTTGATCCGTAAGTCACACAACAAAAATTCTTTTTTCCTCTGATTCCTTGGCTTATGCCAAGTTGAATGGACACCAAAATTCAAAAATCGTAAGGTTTAGTTTTTTTCGCTATTCTCAATTGTTCGTAAAACCTACTTTTTCGAACTCGTCCTAGGCCGTTGCACCGATTGTCACAAAAATTGATCCAGATCATCTTCAGACCACGCTGGCAAAAAGTTATGGAATTCAAGTCGATTCGTCCAGCCGTTCATGAATAACACACGAAAGAATTCTACGAAAAGCTAGCAAAAATCAATGTGAGGCTATATCTCCGTAATAGTTTGGCATATTGACACCAAACTTGGTGTGTGTTATAACAACCATGACCTGAGGCTAACTGCAGTGTTTCGGTGCAGTGCCCCCTAGTGGTCAGGAGATACGAAAAATGGCTTCTTTATAACGTCTGAATGATTTGTCCAAAAATCACAAAATTGGTCTCTTTAGATTCGGTGCGTCATACCGAGTCGAACCATATCCAATTTTCCCATGTCAGCCAATTTGGGTGTCGGCCATTTTGAATTTAGCTTTAAAATGCTGTATCTTGAGAACGGATTGGAGTATCGTTTCGACATTAATTACAAAAATGTTCGGCACCATGCCCTGAATGTACATAAAAATTTTGGGGCCAGCGCCACCTTGTGGTCAAAAGTTATAACGAAATTTAAAAATATGCTAATAACT